>NC_092772.1:55593828-55701510 GCF_047496795.1 Chiloscyllium punctatum | reverse complement strand
TTCCTTGTAAGACCTTCCCTCTATACCAGGCAGTATCCTGGTAAATCTCCTCTGTACCCTTTCCAAAGCTTCCACATCCTTCCTATAATGCGGTGACCAGAACTATACACAATACTCCAAGTGCGGTCGCACCAGAGTTTTGTACATGGCCTCATGGCTCCAGAACTCAATCCCTCTCTCAATAAAAACCAACACACTGTATGCCTTCTTAACAGCCCTATCAACCTGGGTGGGAACATTCAGGGATCTATGTACCTGGACACCGAGATCTCTCGCTCATCTACACTACCAAGAATCTTCCCATTAGCCCAGTACTCTGCATTCCTGTTTCTCCTTCCAAAGTGAATCACCTCACACTTGTCCACATTAAACTCCATTTCCCACCACTCAGCCCAGCTCTGCAGCTTATCTACGTCTCTCTGTAACCTGCAATATCCTTTGTCACTATCCAAACTCCACCGACCTTAGTGTCGTCTGCAAATTCACTAAACCATCCTTCTACGCCCTCATCCAGATCATTTATAAAAATGACAAACAGCAGTGGCCCCAAAACAGATCCTTGCGGTACCCCACTAGTAACTGAACTCCAGGATGAACATTTCCCATCAACCACCACCCTCTGTCTTCTTTCAGCTAGCCAATTTCTGATCCAAACCACTAAATCACCCTCAATCCCATACCTCTGTATTTTGTGCAATAGCCTACCATGTGGAACCTTATCAAAGACCTTACTGAAATCCATATACACCACATCAACTGCATTACCCTCATCTACCTGTTTGGTCACCTTCTCAAAGAACTCAGTAAGGTTTGTGAGACACGACCTACCCCTCACAAAACCGTGTTGACTATCCCTAATCAATTTATTCCTCTCTTGATGATTATAAATCCTATCTCTTATAACCTTTTCCAATACCTTACCCACAACCGAAGTAAATCTCACTGGTCTGTAGTTACCAGGGTTGGCTCGACTCCCCTTCTTGAACAAGGGGACAACATTTGCTGTCCTCCAGCCTTCTGGTACTATTCCTGTAGACAATAATGACATAAAGATCAAAGCCAAAAGCTTGGCAATCTCCTCCCTGACTTCCCAGAGAATCCTCGGATAAATCCCATCTGGCCCAGGGGACTTATCTATTTTCACCCTTACAGAATTGCTAACACCTCCTCCCTGTGAACCTCAATCCTGTCCAGTCTAGTAGCCTGTATCTCAGTATATTATCGACAACATTGTCTTTTTCCAGTATGAATATTCTTTTAGCGTTTCCCCTATCGCCTCAGACTCCACACTCAACTTCCCACGACAGTCCTTGACTGGCCCTACTCTTTCCCTAGTCATTCTTTTATTTCTGATGTACCTACAGAAAGCATCAGGGTTTACCTTGATCCTATCCACCAACAACTTCTTGTGTCCCCTTTTGGCTTTTCTTAGCTCTCTCTTTAGGTCTTTCCTGGCTAACCTTTTAACCCTCAAGTGCCCTAACTGAACCTTCACATCTCATCTGAACACAACCCTTCTTCTTCCTCTTAACAAGCGATTCAACTTCCTTAGTAAACCACGGCTCCTTCACTTAACCACTTCCTCCCTGCCTGACAAGTACATACTTATCAAAATCCCGCACTCGCTGTTCCTTAAATAAGCTCCATATTTCAGTTGTGCCCATCCCTTGAGTTTCCTTCCCCATCCTTTGCATCCTAAATCTTGCCAAATCGCATCGTAATTTCCTTTCCCACAGTTATAACTCTTGCCTTGCGGTATATACCTATCCCTTTCCATCGTTAAAATAAACATAACCGAATTGTAGTCACAATCACCAAAGTGCTCACCTACCTCCAAATCTAACACCTGGCTGGGTCCATAACCCAGTACCAAATCCAATGTGGCCTTGCCTCTTGTTGGTCTGTCTACGTACTGTGTCAGGAAACCATCCTGCACACATTGGACAAAAACTGACCCATCGAAAATACTCAAACTATAGCATTTCCAGTCAATATCTGTAAAGTTAAAGTTCCCCATAACAACTGCCCTGTTACTCTCGCTCCTAGCGAGAATCATCTTTGCTATCCTTTCCTCTACATCTCTGGAACTATTCAGAGGCCTATAGAAAACTCCCAACAGGGTGACCTCTCCTTTCCTGTTTCTAACCTCAGCCCGTACTACCTCAGTAGACAAGTCCTCATCAAAAGTCCTTTCTGTCAATGTAATACTGTCCTTGACCAACAATGCCACACCCTTCCTCTCTGTGCTCACTGAGACATCTAAATCCTGGAACCTGTAACAACCATTCCTGTCCCTGCTCTATCCATGTCTCCGAAATGGCCACAATATTGAAATCCCAGGTACCAACCCATACTGCACGTTCACCCACCTTATTCTGGATGCTCCTGGCGTTGAAGTAGACACACTTCAAACCAGCTTCCTACCGGCCGGCACACTCTAGTGACCTTGAATCCTCATTTCTGACCTCACTGCCTTCAAACCTCCTGGACACTGGAACTACACTTTAGGTTCCCATCCCCCTGCCGAATTAGATTGCACCCTCCCGAAGAGCATTCGCAAATATCCCCCCCACAGGATATTGGGACCGCTCTGGTTCAGGTGTAGACATCCTGTTTGTAGAGGTCCCTCCTACCCCAGAATGCACCCCAATGATCCAGGAATCTGAAACCATGTGTTCAACTCCTCTCTCTCCCTATTCCTCACCTCACGAGCACGTGACACGGGCAACAAACCAAAGATAACAACTCTGTTTATTCTAGCTCTAAACTTCACCCTAGCTCCCCGAATTTCTGCCTTAAACCCCCATCCCCTTTTCCTACCCACGTCGTTGGTGTTTAGGTGGACCACAACTTGGGGCTGCTCCACCTCCCCCTCAAGGATCCCGAAAACATGATCCGCGACATCACGCACCCTGGCACCTGGGAGGCAATACACGTGAATCTGTCTCGCTCCCACAGAACCTTCCTACCTGTCTCCCTTAACTATGGAGTCCCCAATGACCAATGCTCTGCTCCTCTCCCCTCCTTCCCTTCTGAGCATCAGGGACAGACTCTGTGCCAGAGACCGGTACCCCACGGCTTACACCTGGCAAGTCGTTCCCTCCAACACTACCCAAAACGTGTTATTGAGGGGAAAGGCCAGAGGGGGTCCCTGCACTGTCTACCGGTTCCATGTCTGTCCCCTCACTGTAACCCATCTGCCTCTTTCTTGTTACCTGAGTGATTATCCTCCATGTCACTCCTCTCAATAACCCCCCCTCTGCCTCCCGAAGGATCCGAAGTTCATCCAGTTCCCAAACGCGGTTTACGAGGAGCTGGAGTTGGGTGCCCTTCCCACAGACGCAGTTAGTGGGGACACTCACGGTGACCCTGGCCTCCCACATTCTCCACGGGGAACGTCCAACTGCCCACTCCCACTATTCAAAATTCACAACGAGACAACAGAAAAAGAAAGATATATTAAAAAATATATGGTAACCGTGCCAATCCGGCGCACAGAAACGTTTATTTTGGTTAGAGGCGGAGGAGGACTGTTTCGGGAAATGAAACCACCCAGGTAAAAGGCCTCACTTACCCAGGAGTCCCGTGTCCTATCCTCAGTCTGCACTCCACCTAGGATCCAAGTAAGCTGTTATATATTTTACATTTACCTTCCTGTCGGCTCTCTGATCCTCGTCATCACTCCTCCCACTCCAAAGCTGCCGCACTGTCGGAAGGTCAGTGCTGAGGGAGTGCCGCACTGTCGGAGGGTCAGTGCTGAGGGAGGGCCGCACTGTCGGAGGGTCAGTGCTGAGGGAGTGCCGCACTGTCGGAGGGTCAGTGCTGAGGGAGTGGGCACTGTCGGAGGGTCAGTGCTGAGGGAGTGGGCACTGTCGGAGGGTCAGTGCTGAGGGAGTGGGCACTGTCGGAGGGTCAGTGCTGAGGGAGCGCCGCACTGTCGGAGGGTCAGTGCTGAGGGAGTGCCGCACTGTCGGAGGGTCAGTGCTGAGGGAGTGCCGCACTGTCGGAGGGTCAGTGCTGAGGGAGTGCCGCACTGTCGGAGGGTCAGTGCTGAGGGAGGGCCGCACTGTCGGAGGGTCAGTGCTGAGGGAGGGCCGCACTGTCGGAGGGTCAGTGCTGAGGGAGCGCCGCACTGTCGGAGGGTCAGTGCTGAGGGAGTGGGCACTGTCGGACGGTCAGTGCTGAGGGAGTGGGCACTGTCGGAGGGTCAGTGCTGAGTGAGCGCCGCACTGTCGGAGGGTCAGTGCTGAGGGAGTGGGCACTGTTGGAGGGTCAGTGCTGAGGGAGTGGGCACTGTCGGAGGGTCAGTGCTGAGGGAGCGCTGCACTGTCGGAGGGTCAGTGCTGAGGGAGTGCTGCACTGTCGGAGGGTCAGTGCTGAGGGAGCGCCGCACTGTCGGAGGGTCAGTGCTGAGGGAGCGCCGCACTGACGGAGGGTCAGTGCTGAGGGAGTACCGCACTGTCGGAGGGTCAGTGCTGAGGGAGTGCCGCACTGTCGGAGGGTCAGTGCTGAGGGAGTGCCGCACTGTCGGAGGGTCACCACTGAGGGAGTGCCGCACTGTTGGAGGGTCAGTGCTGAGGGAGTGCCGCACTGTCGGAGGGTCAGTGCTGAGGGGGTGCCGCACTGTCGGAGGGTCAGTGCTGAGGGAGTGGGGCACTGTCGGAGGGTCAGTGCTGAGGGAGTGCCGCACTGTCGGAGGGTCAGTGCTGAGGGAGTGGGGCACTGTCGGAGGGTCAGTGCTGAGGGAGGGCCGCACTGTCGGAGGGTCAGTGCTGAGGGAGTACCGCACTGTCGGAGGGTCAGTGCTGAGGGAGTGCCGCACTGTCGGAGGGTCAGTGCTGAGGGAGTGCCGCACTGTCGGAGGGTCAGTGCTGAGGGAGTACCGCACTGTCGGAGGGTCAGTGCTGAGGGAGTACCGCACTGTCGGAGGGTCAGTGCTGAGGGAGTACCGCACTGTCGGAGGGTCAGTGCTGAGGGAGTGCCGCACTGTCGGAGGGTCAGTGCTGAGGGAGTGGGCACTGTCGGAGGGTCAGTGCTGAGGGAGTGCCGCACTGTCAGAGGGTCAGTGCTGAGGGAGTGCCGCACTGTGGGGGGGTCAGTGCTGAGGGAGTGGGCACTGTCGGAGGGTCAGTGCTGAGGGAGTGCCGCACTGTGGGAGGGTCAGTACTGAGGGAGTGCCACACTGTTGGAGGGTCAGTGCAGAGGGAGTGCCGCACTGTCGGAGGGTCAGTGCTGAGGGAGTGGGCACTGTCGGAGGGTCAGTGCTCAGGGAGTGGGGCACTGTCGGAGGGTCAGTGCTGAGGGAGTGCTGCACTGTCGGAGGGTCAGTGCTGAGGGAGTGCCGCACTGTCGGAGGGTCAGTGCTGAGGGAGTGGGCACTGTCGGAGGGTCAGTGCTGAGGGAGTGGGGCACTGTCGGAGGGTCAGTGCTGAGGGAGTGCTGCACTGTCGGAGGGTCAGTGCCGAGGGAGTGGGCACTGTCGGAGGGTCAGTGCTGAGGGAGTGGGGCACTGTCGGAGGGTCAGTGCTGAGGGAGTGGGGCACTGTCGGAGGGTCAGTGCTGAGGGAGTGGGGCACTGTCGGAGGGTCAGTGCTGAGGGAGTGGGCACTGTCGGAGGGTCAGTGCCGAGGGAGTGGGAACTGTCGGAGGGTCAGTGCTGAGGGAGTGGGGCACTGTCGGAGGGTCAGTGCTGAGGGAGTGGGCACTGTCGGAGGGTCAGTGCTGAGGGAGTGGGCACTGTCGGAGGGTCAGTGCTGAGGGAGCGCCGCACTGTCGGAGGGTCAGTGCTGAGGGAGTGGGGCACTGTCGGAGGGTCAGTGCTGAGGGAGTGCCGCACTGTCGGAGGGTCAGTGCTGAGGGAGTGCCTCACTGTCGGAGGGTCAGTGCTGAGGGAGCGCCGCACTGTCGGAGGGTCAGTGCTGAGGGAGTGGGGCACTGTCGGAGGGTCAGTGCTGAGGGAGTGCAGCACTGTCGGAGGGTCAGTGCTGAGGGAGTGCCTCACTGTCGGATGGTCAGTGCTGAGGGAGCGCCGCACTGTCGGAGGGTCAGTGCTGAGGGAGTGGGGCACTGTCGGAGGGTCAGTGCTGAGGGAGTGGGGCACTGTCGGAGGGTCAGTGCTGAGGGAGTGCCGCACTGTCGGAGGGTCAGTGCTGAGGGAGTGCCTCACTGTCGGAGGGTCAGTGCTGAGGGAGCGCCGCACTGTCGGAGGGTCAGTGCTGAGGGAGTGGGGCACTGTCGGAGGGTCAGTGCTGGGGGAGTGCCGCACTGTCGGAGGGTCAGTGCTGAGGGAGTGGGGCACTGTCGGAGGGTCAGTGCTGAGGGAGTGGGGCACTGTCGGAGGGCCAGTGCTGAGGGAGTGCCGCACTGTCGGAGGGTCAGTGCTGAGGGAGTGGGCACTGTCGGAGGGTCAGTGCTGAGGGAGCGCCGCACTGTCGGAGGGTCAGTGCTGAGGGAGTGCCAATTGAGACTAAAATCTGGAATGTTTTCAAGACAGAGTTTGCTTCAGCTCTTAAACTGAAACTGATGAAAGGGTTTTGGGGGTGAAATTGGGGACAGGGGACTGAGTTAAATGATCAGCCGCGATCATAATGAACGGTGGAGCAGGCGTGAAGGGCCAAATGGCCTATTGGAGGTCTTCTTCCCCAGGTGTCACTGTTTTTTAACGTGTCATTGACCTGTCCCCTGTTCTCGGCTCGGAGTGTTGTGGAACATCCCAGAGGGAGTCTCTTTGAGGAAGGTTGGAGTAACTAGCTTTTGGGAGGGGTGTTGGTGGGCTCATTCTCCCTGGATGGTGTGCAGACAATATTCAAACCCCTACGTACTTCTGCATCATAAAAAAAAACAAATAAACCCCAGAATCTGGAGCGATTATCTCGGTCCTAATCGCGTTGCTGTCTGTGGGATCTCGCTGTGCCCATGTTGGTTGCCATTCTTACTGCATTTCTTTGGTGACCACGCCGAGAAGTGTTTAAGCCATCCGGACGTGGCGGGAGTTGGGAATACAAGAGTCGGGAAGTCCGACTGCAGCTGTACAAGGTGTTGGAGAGACCACACCCGGAAACCTGGGAGCGGTCTCTCCCCCCACCGATCCTCAATAACAGCAGTGTGTACCATCCCCTCCCTCCCCCCACCGACCCTCAGTAACAGCAGTGTGTACCATCCCCTCCCTCCCCCCCACCGACGCTCAGTAACAGCAGTGTGTACCATCCCCTCCCTCCCCCCACCGACGCTCAGTAACAGCAGTGTGTACCATCCCCTCCCTCCCCCCACCGACCCTCAGTAACAGCAGTGTGTACCATCCCCTCCCTCCCCCCACCGACCCTCAGTAACAGCAGTGTGTACCATCCCCTCCCTCCCCCATCGACGCTCAGTAACAGCAGTGTGTACCATCCCCTCCCTCCCCCCACCGATCCTCAATAACAGCAGTGTGTACCATCCCCTCCCTCCCCCCACCGACCCTCAGTAACAGCAGTGTGTACCATCCCCTCCCTCCCCCCCACCGACGCTCAGTAACAGCAGTGTGTACCATCCCCTCCCTCCCCCCACCGACGCTCAGTAACAGCAGTGTGTACCATCCCCTCCCTCCCCCCACCGACCCTCAGTAACAGCAGTGTGTACCATCCCCTCCCTCCCCCCACCGACCCTCAGTAACAGCAGTGTGTACCATCCCCTCCCTCCCCCCCACCGACGCTCAGTAACAGCAGTGTGTACCATCCCCTCCCTCCCCCCACCGACCCTCAGTAACAGCAGTGTGTACCATCCCCTCCCTCCCCCCACCGACCCTCAGTAACAGCAGTGTGTACCATCCCCTCCCTCCCCCCACCGACCCTCAGTAACAGCAGTGTGTACCATCCCCTCCCTCCCCCCACCGACCCTCAGTAACAGCAGTGTGTACCATCCCCTCCCTCCCCCCACCGACCCTCAGTAACAGCAGTGTGTACCATCCCCTCCCTCCCCCCACCGACCCTCAGTAACAGCAGTGTGTACCATCCCCTCCCCCCACCGACCCTCAGTAACAGCAGTGTGTGCCATCCCCTCCCTCCCCCCACCGACCCTCAGTAACAGCAGTGTGTACCATCCCCTCCCTCCCCCCACCGACCCTCAGTAACAGCAGTGTGTACCATCCCCTCCCTCCCCCCACCGACCCTCAGTAACAGCAGTGTGTACCATCCCCTCCCTCCCCCACCGACCCTCAGTAACAGCAGTGTGTACCATCCCCTCCCCCCCCACCGACCCTCAGTAACAGCAGTGTGTACCATCCCCTCCCTCCCCCACAGACGCTCAGTAACAGCAGTGTGTACCATCCCCTCCCTCCCCCACAGACGCTCAGTAACAGCAGTGTGTACCATCCCCTCCCTCCCCCACAGACGCTCAGTAACAGCAGTGTGTACCATCCCCTCCCTCCCCCCCACCGACGCTCAGTAACAGCAGTGTGTACCATCCCCTCCCTCCCCCACCGACGCTCAGTAACAGCAGTGTGTACCATCCCCTCCCTCCCCCCCACCGACGCTCAGTAACAGCAGTGTGTACCATCCCCTCCCTCCCCCCCACCGACCCTCAGTAACAGCAGTGTGTACCATCCCCTCCCCCCCTCACCGACCCTCAGTAACAGGAGTGTGTACCATCCCCTCCCTCCCCCCACCGATCCTCAATAACAGCAGTGTGTACCAACCCCTCCCTCCCCCCATCGACCCTCAGTAACAGCAGTGTGTACCATCCCCTCCCACCCCCCACCGACCCTCAGTAACAGCAGTGTGTACCGTCCCCTCCCTCCCCCCACCGACCCTCAGTAACAGCAGTGTGTACCATCCCCTCCCTCCCCCCACCGACCCTCAGTAACAGCAGTGTGTACCATCCCCTCCCTCCCCCCACCGACCCTCAGTAACAGCAGTGTGTACCATCCCCTCCCTCCCCCCACCGACCCTCAGTAACAGCAGTGTGTACCATCCCCTCCCTCCCCCCACCGACGCTCAGTAACAGCAGTGTGTACCATCCCCTCCCTCCCCCCACTGACCCTCAGTAACAGCAGCGTGTACCATCCCCTCCCTCACCCACCGACCCTCAGTAACAGCAGTGTGTACCATCCCCTCCCTCCCCCACTGACACTCAGTAACAGCAGTGTGTACCATCCCCTCCCTCCCCCCACCGACCCTCAGTAACAGCAGTGTGTACCATCCCCTCCCTCCCCCCACCGACCCTCAGTAACAGCAGTGTGTACCATCCCCTCCCTCCCCCCACCGACGCTCAGTAACAGCAGTGTGTACCATCCCCTCCCTCCCCCACCGACACTCAGTAACAGCAATGTGTACCATCCCCTCCCTCTCCCCCCACCGACCTTCAGTAACAGCAGTGTGTACCATCCCCTCCCTCCCCCACCGACGCTCAGTAACAGCAGTGTGTACCATCCCCTCCCTCCCCCCACCGACGCTCAGTAACAGCAGTGTGTACCATCCTCTCCCTCCCTCCCCCCACCGACGCTCAGTAACAGCAGTGTGTACCATCCTCTCCCTCCCCCACCGACGCTCAGTAACAGCAGTGTGTACCATCCCCTCCCCCCCCCACCGACCCTCAGTAACAGCAGTGTGTACCATCCCCTCCCTCCCCCCACCGACCCACAGTAACAGCAGTGTGTACCATCCCCACCCTCCCCCCACCGACCCTCAGTAACAGCAGTGTGTACCATCCCCTCCCTCCCCCACCGACGCTCAGTAACAGCAGTGTGTACCATCCTCTCCCTCCCTCCCCCCACCGACGCTCAGTAACAGCAGTGTGTACCATCCTCTCCCTCCCCCACCGACGCTCAGTAACAGCAGTGTGTACCATCCCCTCCCCCCCCCACCGACCCTCAGTAACAGCAGTGTGTACCATCCCCTCCCTCCCCCCACCGACCCACAGTAACAGCAGTGTGTACCATCCCCACCCTCCCCCCACCGACCCTCAGTAACAGCAGTGTGTACCATCCCCTCCCTCCCCCACCGACGCTCAGTAACAGCAGTGTGTACCAACCTCTCCCTCCCTCCCCCCACCGACGCTCAGTAACAGCAGTGTGTACCATCCTCTCCATCCCCCACCGACGCTCAGTAACAGCAGTGTGTACCATCCCCTCCCCCCCCCACCGACCCTCAGTAACAGCAGTGTGTACCATCCCCTCCCTCCCCCCACCGACCCACAGTAACAGCAGTGTGTACCATCCCCACCCTCCCCCCACCGACCCTCAGTAACAGCAGTGTGTACCATCCCCTCCCTCCCCCCACCGACCCTCAGTAACAGCAGTGTGTACCATCCCCTCCCTCCCCCACCGACCCTCAGTAACAGCAGTGTGTACCATCCCCTCCCTCCCCCACCGACCCTCAGTAACAGCAGTGTGTACCATCCCCTCCCTCCCCCACCGACGCTCAGTAACAGCAGTGTGTACCATCCTCTCCCTCCCCCACCGACGCTCAGTAACAGCAGTGTGTACCGTCCCCTCCCTCCCCCACCGACGCTCAGTAACAGCAGTGTGTACCATCCCCTCCCTCCCCCACCGACGCTCAGTAACAGCAGTGTGTACCATCCCCTCCCTCCCCCACCGACGCTCAGTAACAGCAGTGTGTACCATCCCCTCCCTCCCCCACCGACGCTCAGTAACAGCAGTGTGTACCATCCCCTCCCTCCACCACCGACCCTCAGTAACAGCAGTGTGTACCGTCCCCTCCCTCCCCCACCGACGCTCAGTAACAGCAGTGTGTACCATCCCCTCCCTCCCCCACCGACCCTCAGTAACAGCAGTGTGTACCATCCCCTCCCTCCCCCCCAACGACCCTCAGTAACAGCAGTGTGTACCATCCCCTCCCCCCCCCCAACGACCCTCAGTAACAGCAGTGTGTACCATCCCCTCCCCCCCCCACTGACGCTCAGTAACAGCAGTGTGTACCATCCCCTCCCCCCTCCACCGACCCTCAGTAACAGCAGTGTGTACCATCCCCTCCCTCCCCCCACCGACCCTCAGTAACAGCAGTGTGTACCATCCCCTCCCTCCCCCCACCGACCCTCAGTAACAGCAGTGTGTACCATCCCCTCCCTCCCCCCACCGGCCCTCAGTAACAGCAGTGTGTACCATCCCCTCCCACCTCCCACCGACCCTCAGTAACAGCAGTGTGTACCGTCCCCTCCCTCCCCCACCGACGCTCAGTAACAGCAGTGTGTACCATCCCCTCCCTCCCCCCACCGACCCTCAGTAACAGCAGTGTGTACCATCCCCTCCCTCCCCCCACCGGCCCTCAGTAACAGCAGTGTGTACCATCCCCTCCCACCCCCCACCGACCCTCAGTAACAGCAGTGTGTACCGTCCCCTCCCTCCCCCACCGACGCTCAGTAACAGCAGTGTGTACCATCCCCTCCCTCCCCCCACCGACCCTCAGTAACAGCAGTGTGTACCGACCCCTCCCTCCCCCACCGACGCTCAGTAACAGCAGTGTGTACCATCCCCTCCCTCCCCCCACCGACGCTCAGTAACAGCAGTGTGTACCATCCCCTCCCTCCCCCCACCGACCCTCAGTAACAGCAGTGTGTACCATCCCCTCCCTCCCCCCACCGACCCTCAGTAACAGCAGTGTGTACCATCCCCTCCCTCCCCCCACCCTCAGTAACAGCAGTGTGTACCATCCCCTCCCTCCCCCCACACCGACCCTCAGTAACTGCAGTGTGTACCATCCCCTCCCTCCCCCACCGACGCTCAGTAGCAGCAGTGTGTACCATCCCCTCCCTCCCCCCCCCACCGACGCTCAGTAACAGCAGTGTGTACCATCCCCTCCCTCCCCCCACCGACCCTCAGTAACAGCAGTGTGTACCATCCCCTCCCTCCCCCCACCGACCCTCAGTAACAGCAGTGTGTACCATCCCCTCCCTCCCCCACTGACACTCAGTAACAGCAGTGTGTACCATCCCCTCCCTCCCCCCCACCGACCCTCAGTAACAGCAGTGTGTACCATCCCCTCCCTCCCCCACCGACCCTCAGTAACAGCAGTGTGTACCGTCCCCTCCCTCCCCCACCGACCCTCAGTAACAGCAGTGTGTACCATCCCCTCCCTCCCCCCACCGACGCTCAGTAACAGCAGTGTGTACCATCCCCTCCCTCCCCCCCACCGACCCTCAGTAACAGCAGTGTGTACCATCCCCTCCCTCCCCCCCACCAACCCTCAGTAACAGCAGTGTGTACCATCCCCTCCCTCCCCCCCGACCCTCAGTAACAGCAGTGTGTACTATCCCCTCCCTCCCCCCACCGACCCTCAGTAACAGCAGTGTGTACCATCCCCTCCCTCCCCCAACCGACGCTCAGTAACAGCAGTGTGTACCATCCCCTCCCTCCCCCAACCGACGCTCAGTAACAGCAGTGTGTACCATCCCCTCCCTCCCCCCACCGACGCTCAGTAACAGCAGTGTGTACCATCCCCTCCCTCCCCCCCGACCCTCAGTAACAGCAGTGTGTACTATCCCCTCCCTCCCCCCACCGACCCTCAGTAACAGCAGTGTGTACCATCCCCTCCCTCCCCCAACCGACGCTCAGTAACAGCAGTGTGTACCATCCCCTCCCTCCCCCCACCGACGCTCAGTAACAGCAGTGTGTACCATCCCCTCCCTCCCCCACCGACTCTCAGTAACAGCAGTGTGTACCATCCCCTCCCTCCCCCCACCGACCCTCAGTAACAGCAGTGTGTACCATCCCCTCCCTCCCCCACCGACGCTCAGTAACAGCAGTGTGTACCATCCCCTCCCTCCCCCCACCGACGCTCAGTAACAGCAGTGTGTACCATCCCCTCCCTCCCCCACCGACTCTCAGTAACAGCAGTGTGTACCATCCCCTCCCTCCCCCCACCGACGCTCAGTAACAGCAGTGTGTACCATCCCCTCCCTCCCCCCACCGACCCTCAGTAACAGCAGTGTGTACCATCCCCTCCCTCCCCCCCACCGACGCTCAGTAACAGCAGTGTGTACCATCCCCTCCCTCCCCCCCACCGACGCTCAGTAAGAGCAGTGTGTACCATCCCCTCCCTCCCCCCCACCGACCCTCAGTAACAGCAGTGTGTACCGTCCCCTCCCTCCCCCCACCGACGCTCAGTAACAGCAGTGTGTACCATCCCCTCCCACCCCCACCGACCCTCAGTAACAGCAGTGTGTACCATCCCCTCCAACCCCCCACTGACCCTCAGTAACAGCAGTGTGCACCATCCCCTCCCTCACCCCACCGACGCTCAGTAACAGCAGTGTGCACCATCCCCTCCCTCCCCCCACCGACCCTCAGTAACAGCAGTGTGTACCATCCCCTCTCTCCCCCCACCGACCCTCAGTAACAGCAGTGTGTACCATCCCCTCCCTCCCCCACCGACGCTCAGTAACAGCAGTGTGTACCATCCCCTCCCTCCCCCCACCGACGCTCAGTAACAGCAGTGTGTACCATCCCCTCCCTCCCCCCACCGACCCTCAGTAACAGCAGTGTGTACCATCCCCTCCCTCCCCCCCACCGACGCTCAGTAACAGCAGTGTGTACCATCCCCTCCCTCCCCCCACCGACCCTCAGTAACAGCAGTGTGTACCATCCCCTCCCTCCCCCCCACCGACGCTCAGTAACAGCAGTGTGTACCATCCCCTCCCTCCCCCCACCCTCAGTAACAGCAGTGTGTACCATCCCCTCCCTCCACCAACACTCAGTAACAGCAGTGTGTACCATCCCCTCCCTCCCCCACCGACCCTCAGTAACAGCAGTGTGTACCATCCCCTCCCTCCCCCCACCGACCCTCAGTAACAGCAGTGTGTACCATCCCCTCCCTCCCCCCACCGACACTCAGTCACAGCAGTGTGTACCATCCCGTCCAACCCCCCACTGACCGTCAGTAACAGCAGTGTGTACCATCCCCTCCCTCCCCCACCGACCCTCAGTAACTGCAGTGTGTACCATCCCCTCCCTCCCCCCACCGACGCTCAGTAACAGCAGTGTGTACCATCCCCTCCCTCCCCCCACCGACCCTCAGTAACAGCAGTGTGTACCATCCCCTCCCTCCCACCCACCGACGCTCAGTAACAGCAGTGTGTACCATCCCCTCCCTCCCCCCACCGACCCTCAGTAACAGCAGTGTGTACCATCCCCTCCCTCCCCCCCACCGACGCTCAGTAACAGCAGTGTGTACCATCCCCTCCCTCCCCCCACCCTCAGTAACAGCAGTGTGTACCATCCCCTCCCTCCCCCCACCCTCAGTAACAGCAGTGTGTACCATCCCCTCCCTCCCCCCACCCTCAGTAACAGCAGTGTGTACCATCCCCTCCCTCCCCCCACCCTCAGTAACAGCAGTGTGTACCATCCCCTCCCTCCCCCCCACCGACCCTCAGTAACAGCAGTGTGTACCATCCCCTCCCTCCACCAACACTCAGTAACAGCAGTGTGTACCATCCCCTGCCCTCAACACTGTCGCCCCATCAATCACCCCAAGGACAGGGACAGCACGGGGTTAGATACAGAGTAAAGCTTCCTCTACACTGTCCCCCATAAAACACTCCCAGGACAGGGACAGCACGGGGTTAGATACAGAGTAAAGCTCCCTCTACACTGTCCCCCATCAAACACTCCCAGGACAGGGACAGCACGGGGTTAGATACAGAGTAAAGCTCCCTCTACACTGTCCCCCATCAAACACTCCCAGGACAGGGACAGCACGGGGTTAGATACAGAGTAAAGCTCCCTCTGCACTCTCCGCCATCAAACACTCCCAGGACAGGGACAGCACGGGGTTAGATACAGAGTAAAGCTCCCTCTACACTGTCCTCCATCAAACACTCCCAGGACAGGGACAGCACTGGGTTAGATACAGAGTAAAGCTCGCTCTACACTGCCCCTACGGGGTTAGATACAGAGTAAAGCTCGCTCTACACTGCCCCTACGGGGTTAGATACAGAGTAAAGCTCGCTCTACACTGCCCCTACAGGGTTGGATACAGTGTAAAGCTCTCTCTACACTGCCCCTACGGGGTTAGATACAGAGTAAAGCTCTCTCTACACTGTCCCCACCGGGTTAGATACAGAGTAAAGCTCGCTCTACACTGCCCCTACAGGGTTGGATACAGTGTAAAGCTCTCTCTACACTGCCCCTACGGGGTTAGATACAGAGTAAAGCTCGCTCTACACTGCCCCTACGGGGTTAGATACAGAGTAAAGCTCGCTCTACACTGCCCCTACAGGGTTGGATACAGTGTAAAGCTCTCTCTACACTGCCCCTACGGGGTTAGATACAGAGTAAAGCTCTCTCTACACTGTCCCCACGGGGTTAGATACAGAGTAAAGCTGTCTCTACACTTCCCCTACGTGGTTAGATACCAGAGTAAAGCTCGCTCTACACTGCCCCTACGGGGTTAGATACAGAGTAAAGCTTCCTTTACACTGTCCCCACGGGGTTAGATACAGAGTAAAGCTGCCTCTACACTGCCCCTACGGGGTTTAGATACAGAGTAAAGCTCGCTCTACACTGCCCCTACGGGGTTAGATATAGAGTAAAGCTCCCTCTACACTGCCCCTACGGGGTTAGATACAGATAGATAAGCCCTTCTTTATCAAAAACACTCAGCCACAGATGCACGGCAGATCAGACTAATGGACCGAATGGCCTAATTTCTGTTCCCAAGTCTGAGAGAGTTAACTCGGTTTCTGTTGTCAGACGTGTAGCTCAGCTGAGTCTGGGCTGTGAGGTTCGAGTGGGTTACTGCGTGTCCCCCCACCCCCCGAGTATGGGTTTGACTGAGTTCAGTTACCCCCCCGAGCCATGACACACAGTGGACTGTTCGGCTGTGTCTCTCGCCAGGGAATTTTTGTTTTCCTCTCGCTTGTACCTGGGAAAGTCCCCGTGTCCACACATTCCCTGCAAACTTGAGAAACTCTGTCACTCCCTGAAATCAGGCTAAAAAGGTCGGGGGGGGGGGGGAGTGTACAAAGAGCACTTTAACGATCCCATTTTGTCTGACGGGGCAGAGCTCTGGGTGGAGGAACCTTACAACATCCCCCCTGGCCCCCCACCCCCCCCCCCCACCGACCCCGCCACAACCCCCCCACCCTGGCTTCGGGGTGGACAGGCAGTTGGGTTCTCCATGACTTTCACAGCTTGGAGCCCCCACGACCAGTGCAATAACTGAGACACGACTGGGGCACAGTGCTCCCTCAGCGGTGGAGCTGTCTTGTTGATTAGATTAGATTCCCCACTGTATAGAAACAGGCCCTTCAGCCCAGGATGTCCACACCGACCTTCCAAAGAGTAACCCACTCAGAACCATTCCCCTATATTTACCCCTGACTAATGCACTTAATACTTTTGGACATCCCTGGGAACTATGGGACAATTTCCCATGGCCAATCCACCCTAACCTACACATCCCTGGGCACTATGGGACAATTTAGCAAGGCCAATCCACCATAACCTGCACATCCCTGGGCACTATGGGACAATTTAGCACGGCCAATCACCCTAACCTACACATCCCTGGGCACTATGGGGCAATTTAGCACGGCCAATCACCCTAACCTACACATCCCTGGACACTATGGGGCAATTTAGCACGGCCAATCCACCCTAACCTACACATCCCTGGGCACTATGGGACAATTTAGCATGGCCAATCCACTCTAACCTGCACATCCCTGTACACTATGGGACAATTTAGCATGGCCAATCCACCCTAACCTACACATCCCTGGGCACTATGGGACAATTTAGCATGGCCAATCCACCCTAACCTACACATCTTTGGACTGTGGGAGGAAACCGGAGCACCCGGAGGAAACCCACACAGACACGGGGAGAATATGCAAACTCCACACAAACAGTCACCCCGAGGCTGGGATCGAACCCGGGTCCCGAGCGCTGTGAGGCAGCAGTGCTAACCACTGAGTCACCGGGCTGCCCCGAGGTGTTGGTCTAACTAGGTCAACCCACTTTCACTCCCCTCGTGCTCTGATCGAAGACGGAGATGTGCCCGGAATTGGAGAAAGTTGAACAAGATTCCCAAGTGACCCACTGTGTGTCACAGACACACCTGGTATTCCGTCCGTCCTGAAAAAATGCGGTCAGACTACTTCGATATGGATCTCACATTTGACTGGCTGCTTTGCTATTGTTTGGAAACAGAGCAGTGTTGCTATGCCAATAAATAAGTTCGAGAAAAGTTCTCCTATGTTGGACGCACGTGCAGAGCTCTTTCTACACGATTCAACTGAACGTAAAGCTCCTTCCACATTTTAAAATTGAATGTAAAATACTCTCTACTCCTTCAACCACAAAGTAAAACTCCCTCTACACTGTCCCCCAATCAAACACTCGCAGGGCAGGGACGGCACAGGGTTAGATACAGAGTAAAGCTCCCTCTACTCTGTCCCCCATCAAACACTCGCAGGGCAGGGACGGCACAGGGTTAGATACAGAGTAAAGCTCCCTCTACACTGTCCCCCATCAAACACTCCCAGGACAGCGGCATCACGGGGTTAGATACAGAGTAAAGCTCCCTCTACACTGTCCTCCATCAAACACTCCCAGGACAGGGGCATCACGGGTTTAGATACAGAGTAAAGCTCCCTCTACACTGTCCTCCATCAAACACTCCCAGGACAGGGACAGCACGGGGTTAGATACAGAGTAAAGCTCCCTCTACACTGTTCCCCCCCGTCAAACACTCCCAGGACAGGGACAGCATGGGGTTAGATACAGAGTAAAGCTCCCTCTATACTGTCCCCCCATCAAACCCTCCCAGGACAGGGACAGCACAGGGTTAGATACAGAGTAAAGCTCCCTCTATACTGTCCCCCCATCAAACACTCCCAGGACAGGGACAGCACGGAGTTAGATACAGAGTAAAGCTCCCTCTACACTGTCCCTATCTCTTCAAAACCTTTCGAAGTCCCTGCTTTGCCGCAGTTTTCCATTGGGACAATGTCGAAGGAATCCTGGATCCTGATAATGTCACGTACGAAAAATTCCGAAGTTGATTTCTTAGCCCAGCCACTGCACTCCGTTTTTGGAACAATGACAACAGAAATTGAATCTCAGAAATAAAAACTGAGGCCCGTTGTATGTCTGGGAAGGCAGAGCCCTGGTGAACCTACAAAGATAGAAAGGAAACCCGGAATCAGACAGCGGATAAGAATTCATGAAACTTCCTGAACAAACAGGACTTAAGGAAACTCCCAAAGCATTTTCGAGGATGGAAGGAAGGGTCACTCAAGGGGATCCGAGGGAATTTATGTGTGCTGTGGAAAGGAGTGTGGGAAATTCTGAACAGATACTTTACATCGGTCTTCCCAAAGGGAGACAAGATGTGGGTTTGCCGGTGTTGGATTGGGATCGACAAAGTTAAAAATCACCCAACACCAGGTTATAGTCCAACAGGTTTAATTGGAAGCAGTAGCGTTCGGAGCGCTGCTCCTTCATCAGGTGGTTGTGGAGTACCCTACAGGGAATTTTCCACGACCACCTGATGAAGGAGCAGCGCTCCGAACGCTAGTGCTTCCGATGAAACCTGTTGGACCATGACCTGGTGTCTCCAACCGATTCTCCCTCTGATGAAGATTCACAAAGCTGACCTCCTCATTGTCTCAGCCTGTCCCTCCTCTCTTCCTACCTCAATACCGCCCTGTTCCCCCACCTACGTTCGGGAAACCACCCACGGCCCTCCGCCTCCTCCAAGAGTTTCGTTCCCCCCGGCCCCCAACGCCTCACCTTCACCATGGATATCCATGCAGACCCTGCACACATCGATCTGCCACGTCGAAGGTCCAAGCCCTCTGTTTCTTCCTGTCACGCTTGTCCCAACCAGTACCCCTCCACCGATACCCTCGTCCGCCTGGCTGGGCTGGTCCTCACCCTCAACAACCTCTCCTTCCAATCCTCCCACTTCCTCCAAACCAAAGAGGTACCCGTGGGCACCCGTATGGGCACCAACTTTTCCTGCCCCTTTGTCGGGTACGTGGAACAGTCCATCTTCCGCAGTTACACCGGCTCCACCCCCCACCTGTTCCTCTGATACATCGATGACTCTATCGGTGCTGTCTCGTGCTCCCACGAGGAGGTTGAACAGTTCATCAACTTTACCAACGCCTTCCACCCCCAACCTCAAACTCACCTGGACCATCTCGGGCACCTCCCTCCCCTTCCTGGACCTCTCCATCACCGTCCCTGGCAACCGAGGAACAACAGACATCTACGACAAGCCCACCGACTCCCACAGCTGCCTAGACTACAACGCCTCCCACCCTACCTCTCGCAGAAACACCATCCCTTATTCCCAAATCCTCTGCCTGCACCACATCTGCTCCCAGGGCGACCAGTTCCACCTCAGAAGGTCCTCCTTCTTCCGCGATCGCAACTCCCCCTTCCAGGTGGTTGACGCTGCCCTCCAGCGCGTCTCCTCCACTTCACGCACCACCGCCCTTGAACCCCACCCTTCCCAATGCAACAAGGACAGAACCCCCCCCGCCCCACCCCCCACAGTCCTCAACTTCTACCCCACAAGCCTCCACATACAACAGCATCCTCTGTCACCTCCAGACGGACCCCACCACCAGAGATATATTTCCCTCCCCACCCCCATCAGCGTTCCGGAGAGACCATTTTCCCTCATCAGGTCCACCCCCCCCCCCCCACACCAGTCCCACCACGTCCCCCACCAGCCGACACCCGACTCCTGGACCTTCCCCTGCCACTGCAGGAAGTGCAAACCCTGGGCCCTCATACTCCCCTCACCTCCAACCAAGGCTTCAAGGGACATCCGTCAGAAATTTACCCGTACCTCGGACCAACGTCATCTACTGTATCCGTTGCACCTGACGTGGTCTCCTCTACATCGGGGAGACAGGACGTCTCCTTGCGGATCGTTTCAGAGAACATCTCTGGGATACCCGCACCCACCGCCCCCGTGGCTGAACACTTCAACTCCCCCTCCCACTCCGTCAAGGACATGCAGGTTCTGGGGCCTCCTCCACTGACAAACCGTTACCACCCAACGCTTGAAGGAGAAATGCCTCATATTCCACCCTGGGACCCTGCAACCACACGGGATTAATGTGGATTTCAACAGCTTCCTCATTTCCCTTCCACCCCCCCCCCCCAACATTATCCAATTCGACGTCTCCAACTCTGCACCACCCTTCTGACCTGTCCATCACTACCCCCCCTGACCTATCACCTTCTCCCACCTATCGCTTTCTCAGCTACCTTCCTCCCAGCCCCAACCCCCTTCCCTTTTATCTCTTCACCCCCCCCCCCCCCCCAAGGCTCCCAGCCTGATGAAGGGCCTTTGGCCGAAATGTCAACCCTCCTGCCCCCTCAGATGCTGCCTGACCTGCTGTGCTTTTCCAGCACCACACTCTCGACTCTGACCTCTACCAGCTGCAACCCTCACCTTCGACCTTTTACCTTAAACCTTTGCCCCCCTCGGAACTGGCATTGTTATCCCTGAACAAAAGCCTCTGACTCGCCCATGCCTCGCAAAGTTTTGCAAACCTCTACCAAGTCCCTCCTCATCTTTCCATGTTCAAGCGAAAGCTAACCACGTTTGTCCAATCTCCCCTCATCGCTGAGACCCTCCAAACCCGGTAACATCCTGGTAAACAGTTTCTGTCCCCTGTCCACGTCACTCTGGGTTCGTGAGGTGATCAGACCTCCACGCAATATTCCAATATTCTACAGCACAGCAATATGACAATTTCTACCAGGAAATGTGAGGGTTGGAGATGCTGGAGAATCGGGAGTGTGTTGCTGGAAAAGCGCAGCAGGTCAGGCAGCATCCGAGGAGCTGGAGGATCAACGTTTCAGGCATAAGCCCTTCATCAGGAATGAGGCTTGTGGGCTGGGGGCCGAGATGTAAAAGGGAGGGGGTTGGGGCTGGGGGGGGGGAGGTAGCTGAGAAAGCGATAGGTGATAGGTCAGAGGGGAGGGTGGAGTGGATGGTGGGAAGGAAGATTGACAGGTGGGCCAAGTTATGAGGACAGTGCTGAGCTGGAAGTTTGGAACTGGGGTGAGGTGGGGGAAGGGGAAATGAGGAAACTGTTGAAGTCCACATTGATGCCCTGGGGTTGAAGTGTTCCGAGGCGGAAGATGAGGCGTTCTTCCTCCAGGCGTCTGGTGGTGAGGGAGCGGTGGTGAAGGAGGCCCAGGACCTCCATGTCCTCGGCAGAGTGGGAGGGGGAGTTGAAATGTTGGGCCACGGGGCGGTGTGGTTGAT
Organism: Chiloscyllium punctatum; assembly: GCF_047496795.1. Classification (NCBI taxonomy): domain Eukaryota; kingdom Metazoa; phylum Chordata; class Chondrichthyes; order Orectolobiformes; family Hemiscylliidae; genus Chiloscyllium; species Chiloscyllium punctatum. The sequence continues at coordinate 55,680,283 of NC_092772.1, read as the reverse complement.
TGGTGCGGGTGTCCCGGAGATGTTCCCTAAAGCGCTCTGCGAGGTGGCATCCAGTCTCCCCAATGTAGAGGAGACCACATCGGGAGCAATGGATACAATAAATGATATTGGTGGATGTGCAGGTGAAACTTTGATGGATGTGGAAGGCTCCTTTAGGGCCTTGGATAGAGGTGAGGGAGGAGGTGTGGGCACAGGTTTTACAGTTCCTGCGGTGGCAGGGGAAGGTGCCAGGATGGGAGGGTGGGTCGTAGGGGGGCGTGGACCTGACCAGGTAGTCACGGAGGGAACGGTCTTTGCAGAAGGCGGAAAGGGGTGGGGAGGGAAATATATCCCTGGTGGTGGGGTCTTTTTGGAGGTGGCGGATGATTTGGTTTATGCGAAGGTTGGTAGGGAGGAAGGTGAGCACCAGGGGCGTTCTGTCCTTGTTACGGTTGGAGGGGTGGGGTCTGAGGGCAGAGGTGTGGGATGTAGATGAGATGCGCTGGAGGGCATCTTTAACCACCTGGGAAGGGAAATTGCGATCTAAAAGGGGACAAGTTTAAAGGAGATGCAAGAGACATCTCGTTAAGGAAGGCATCTCGTTGTGGGCCGAAGGGCCTGGTCCTGTGCTGTCACTGTCCTGTTCCTTGTCCGAACAGTTATCCAAACCGACCGATCCATCATTCAGTACCTCAGTGCCCAAGCCGATCGTTCCAGACAAACGGAATGAGCCAGGGGGTGGTGCAACAACTCGCGGAGGGAAGGCGGGCAGGTCCGAGCACTGAAACCTCAGCGATTCCCAAACCGCTCCGAGTGAACGATCCCAGGCCACTTCAGGGAGAGTCGGTCGGGAGGAATATCCGGATATACAACTAATAAAATTCCTGGTGACGGCCTTATGCCGGAAACGTCGACGCTCCTGCTCCTCGGATGCTGCCTGACCTGCTGCGCTTTTCCAGCACCACTCTCTCTCGACTCTGACTCTCCAGCATCGGAGGTCCCCACTTTCTCCCAAACAACCAAAAGCCATCCCTCATTTCGGATGGACTCCCAGAATAAGATGTGAGTGTGAGAGAGAGAGAGAGAGAGAGAGAGATGGAGAGGTTTAGGAGGGGCCAGAAGGGGTTACAGAGATAGGGAGGGGGTATAGGGGCTGGAGGGGGTTACAGAGATAGGGAGGGAGTGTAGGGGCTGGAGGGGGTTACAGAGATAGGGAGGGGGTGTAGGGGCTGGAGGGAGTTACAGAGATAGGGAGAGGGTGTAGGGGCTGGAGGGGGTTACAGAGATAGGGAGGGGGTGTAGGGGCTGGAGGGGGTTACAGAGATAGGGAGGGGGTGTAGGGGCTGGAAGGGGTTACAGAGATAGGTAGGGGGTGTAGGGGCTGGAGGGGGTTTCAGAGATAGGGAGGCGTGTAGGGGCTGGAGGGAGTTACAGAGATAGGGAGGGGGTGTAGGGGCTGGAGGGGGTTACAGAGATAGGGAGGGGGTGTATTGGCTAGAGGGGGTTACAGAGATAGGGAGGGGGTGTAGGGGCTGGAGGGGGTTACAGAGATAGGGAGGGGGTGTAGGGGCTGGAGGGGGTTACAGGGATAGGGAGGGGGTGTAGGGGCTGGAGGGGGTTACAGAGATAGGGAGGGGGTGTAGGGGCTGGAGGGGGTTACAGGGATAGGGAGAGGGTGTAGGGTCTGGAGGGGGTGACAGAGATAGGGAGGGGGTGTAGGGGCTGGAGGGGGTTACAGAGATAGGGAGGGGGTGTAGGGGCTGGAGGGGGTTACAGGGATAGGGAGGGGTAAATTCATGAGGGCTGAGGGCAGCCCTGGCTTGGCCCAGCATTTATTGCCCATCCATAATAGCCCCAGAGGGCAGTTAAGAGACAATGACATTGCTGTGGGTCTGGAGTCACGTGTAGGCCCAGTCTGGGTAAGGATGGCAGTTTCCTCCCCTGAGGGACATTACTGAACCCGATGGGGATTTCTCACAATCATCAATGGATCCATGATCATCATTAAATATTCAATTCCAGACTGTGTTTCATTGAATTCAAAATTTCACCATCTGCCATGGCAGGACACAGTGGGTCAAAGTGATGGTCAACCCACTGAATACAAAGACAAGCTGAGGATAGAATCATTGATTCAAGATGCATCTTTGTTCACTGCGCCGCACTGTCGGAGGGTCAGTGCTGAGGGAGTGCTGCACTGTCAGAGGGTCAGTGCTGAGGGAGTGGGCACTGTCGGAGGGTCAGTGCTGAGGGAGTGCCGCACTGTCGGAGGGTCAGTGCTGAGGGAGTGCCGCACTGTTGGAGGGTCAGTGCTGAGGGAGTGCCGCACTGTCGGAGGGTCAGTGCTGAGGGAGTGCTGCCCTGTCAGAGGGTCAGTGCTGAGGGAGCGCCGCACTGTGGGAGGGTCAGTGCTGAGGGAGCGTCGCACTGTCGGAGGGTCAGTGCTAAGGGAGTGCCGCACTGTCGGAGGGTCAGTGCTGAGGGAGTAGTCTGCTTTCGAAAGTGTCCTCTCAGGTGAGTGAAAGAAATCCCGAAGCCTTTATTGGGAAGACATAAAGGAAGGAATTCTTTCTGGTGGTTTGGGCCTGATATTTATCTATGAAACAACATCAGTGCATAATGTGTTGGTCACTCTGACAGAATCAGTGATGAGATATTGCTGTTCACAAATTTGCGACCTTGTTTGATATCTTGGACCTGATGAAAAAGAGTGCAGCTCATTTGCTGTGCAGGGCTTTGAGTTTCCCTCTCATCAGAAAGGGTGCTATGCAAATGCAGGTCCTTCTTAAGTCTGGAGGCAAGTCTGAAGAACAGATAAACACGTTCCAGCCAATGTTCCCCAAAATGAACCCAAAAAGATACATAGTTCCTTGTCTGTCTCTATTTCTGGCACTTTCCCATTCCAACCTAGGCCCGAAGTGAAGCCTGGGACTTCCCTGGATTCTCTGACTCACTGTCAGCCTCTATGGTCTCACTGAGGGGTTGTGAAGGGGAGAATCCTTCGGTGCCCCTTTGAAAGGGGAAGTCAGCTTCCTGAGGCAGCTGGTTCAAGGAACACAGAACGCCTTTCAAATTCTCATTCCCTTGTACTTGCGAAAATAAAACTGACAACGGACAGCGTCACGAACGGGTTCCTGGGCAGCACAGGTGCCAGTGCTTAGCGTGCTGCTGCCTCCCAGCGCCAGGGACCCGGGTCGATTCCACCCTCAGACGACTGTCCGTGTGGAGTCTGCACAGTCTCCCCGTGTCTGTGTGGGTTTCCTCCGGGTGCTCCGGTTTCCTCCCACAGTCCAAAGATGTGCAGGTTAGGGTGGATTGGCCATGGGAAATTGTCCCATAGTGCCTAGGGATGTGTAGGTTAGGGTGGATTGGCCATGCTAAATTGTCCCATAGTGCCCAGGGATGTGCAGGTTAGGGTGGATTGGCCATGATAAATTGTCCCATAGTGCCCAGGGATGTGTAGGTTAGGGTGGATTGGCCATGCTAAATTGTCCCATAGTGCCCAGGGATGTGCAGGTTAGGGTGGATTGGCCATGCTAAATTGTCCCATAGTGCCCAGGGATGTGTAGGTTAGGGTGGATTGACCATGCTATATTGTCCCATAGTGTCCAGGGATGTGTAGGTTAGGGTGGATTGGCCATGGGAAATTGTCCCATAGTGTCCAGGGATGTGCAGGTTAGGGTGGATTGGCCATGGGAAATTGTCTCATAGTGTCCAGGGATGTGCAGGTTAGGGTGGATTGGCCATGCTAAATTGTCCCATAGTGCCCAGGGATGTGCAGGTTAGGGTGGATTGGCCATGGGAAATTGTCTTCTCGGTAAAAACAATGACTGCAGATGCTGGAAACCAGATTCTGGATTAGTGGTGTTGGAAGAGCACAGCAGTTCAGGCAGCATCCAAGGGGCTTCGAAATCGAAGTTTCGGGCAAAAGCCCTTCATCAGGAATAAAGGCAGTGAGCCTGAAGCATGGAGAGATAAGCTAGAGGAGGGTGGGGGTGGGGAGAAAGTAGCATAGAGTACAATGGGTGAGTGGGGGAGGGGATGAAGGTGATAGGTCAGGGAGGGGAGGGTGGAGTGGATAGGTGGAAAAGGAGATAGGCAGGTAGAACAAGTCCGGACAAGTCATGGGGTCAGTTACTGAGCTGGAAGTTTAGAACGAGGGTGAGGTGGGGGAAGGGGAAATGAGGAAGCTGTTGAAGTCCACATTGATGCCCTGGGGTTGAAGTGTTCCGAAGCGGAAGATGAGGCGTTCTTCCTCCAGGCGTCTGGTGGTGAGGGAGCGGCGGTGAAGGAGGCCCAGGACCTCCATGTCCTCGACAGAGTGGGAGGGGGAGTTGAAATGTTGGGCCACGGGGCGGTTTGGTTGATTGGTGCGGGTGTCCCGGAGATGTTCCCTAAAGCGCTCTGCTAGGAGGCACCCAGTCTCCCCAACGTAGAGGAGACCGCATCGGGAGCAACGGATACAATAAATGATATTGGTGGATGTGCAGGTGAAACTTTGATGGATGTGGAAGGCTCCTTTAGGGCCTTGGATAGAGGTGAGGGAGGAGGTGTGGGCACAGGTTTTACAGTTACTGCGGTGGCAGGGGAAGGTGCCAGGATGGGAGGGTGGGTTGTAGGGGGGCGTGGACCTGACCAGGTAGTCCCGGAGGGAACGGTCTTTGCGGAAGGCGGAAAGGGGTGGGGAGGGAAATATATCCCTGGTAGTGGGGTCTGCTTGGAGGTGGCGGAAATGTCGGCGGATGATTTGGTTTATGCGAAGGTTTGTAGGGTGGAAGGTGAGCACCAGGGGCGTTCTGTCCTTGTTACGGTTGGAGGGGTGGGGCCTGAGGGCGGAGGTGTGGGATGTGGACGAGATGCGTTGGAGGGCATCTTTAACCACGTGGGAAGGGAAATTGCGGTCTCTAAAGAAGGAGGCCATCTGGTGTGTTCTGTGGTGGAACTGGTCCTCCTGGGAGCAGAACTGGCGGAGGTGGAGGAATTGGGAATACGGGATGGCATTTTTGCAGGAGGTAGGGTGGGAAGAGGTGTAATCCAGGTAGCTGTGGGAGTTGGTGGGTTTGTAAAAAATGTCAGTGTCAAGTCGGTCGTCATTAATGGAGATGGAGAGGTCCAGGAAGGGGAGGGAGGTGTCAGAGATGGTCCAGGTAAATTTAAGGTCAGGGTGGAATGTGTTGGTGAAGTTGATGAATTGCTCAACCTCCTCGCGGGAGCACGAGGTGGCACCAATGCAGTCATCAATGTTGCGGAGGAAGAGGTGTAATTACGGAAGATCAACTGCTCTACGTAGCCAACAAAGAGACAGGCATAGCTGGGGCCCATACGTGTGCCCATGGCTACCCCTTTGGTCTGGAGGAAGTGGGAAGATTCAAAGGAGAAATTGTTAAGGGTGAGGACCAGTTCGGACAAACGAATGAGAGTGTCAGTGGAAGGGTACTGTTGGGGACGTCTGGAGAGGAAAAAACGGAGGGCTTGGAGGCCCTGGTCATGGCGGATGGAGGTGTAGAGGGATTGGATATCCATGGTGAAGATGAGGCGTTGGGGGCCAGGAAAGCGGAAGTCTTGGAGGAGGTGGAGGGCGTGGGGTGGTGTCTCGAATGTATGTGGGGAGTTCCTGGACTAGGGGGGGGATAGGACAGTGTCCAAATTGTCCCATAGTGTCCAGGGATGTGCAGGTCCGGGTGGATTGGCCTTGGGAAATGCAGGGTTCCAGGGATGGAGAAGGTCTGGCTGGGATGCTCTTCAGAGCGTTAGTGTGGCCTCGATGGGCTGAATGGCCTGCTTCCACATTGATTCTTCTCTGCCCTCCCACAATCACCATCTCTGTCTCTCCCTAGACGTAAGTGTTTTCCAAAGGTGAAGGATTCAATAACGAGAGATCATAGGTGAGAGGTGAAAAGTTGAAGAGGGATGCAAGTCCTTCACACAGAGGGTGGTGGGCATCTGGAACGCGTTGCCAGCAGAGGTGGTAGAGGCAGGCACGGTAGATTCATTTAAGTTGCGTCTGGACAGATGCATGGGTAGGTGGGGAGCAGAGGGATACAGATCCTTAGGAATTGACCGACAGGTTTAGACAGTAGATTTGGATCGGTTCAGGCCTGGAGGGCCGAAGGGCCTGTTCCTGGGCTGCACATTTTCTTTGTTCATTTTTACTTTTCTCTCTCGTCTCTCTTCGCCACGTTTACCAGTTTCCCCCCTGAATACACTGACACAATCCCCTCACTCCCACCACGGGGAGTGGGGGAGTGGGGAATGTGGGACTGACTCCCACAGGGAGTGGGGGGAGTGGGGAATGTGGGACTGACTCCCACAGGGAGTGGAGGGGGTGGGGAATGTGGGACTCACTCCCACAGGGAGTGGGGGGAGTGGGGAATGTGGGACTGACTCTCACAGGGAGAGGGGGAGTGGGGAATGTGGAACTGACTCTCACGGGGAGTGGGGGGGTGGGGAATGTGGAACTGACTCTCACGGGGAGTGGGGGGAGTGGGGAATGTGGGACTCACTCCCACAGGGAGTGGGGGGGGGGGGAATGTGGGCCTGACTCCCACAGGGAGAGGGGGAGTGGGAAATGTGGGACTGACTCCCACAGGGAGTGGGGGGAGTGGGGAATGTGGGGCTCACTCCCACAGGGAGTGGGGGAGTGGGGAATGTGGGACTCACTCCCACAGGGAGTGAAGGTGATGGTGATGGGAGTGGAGATGATTGGGATGCATGTGTAGCTGAGGGGCTGAATGGCCTGATAGTATAGGGGTGAATGGAGGGCAATCTAATCTGAGAGACTGCAGTCTCAGCCTGATGTGGGCTTTCCCCAGTGGGTGCCTGCCTCAGCCAGGGACACTGAGGTTTGAACAGTCAGATTTCAGTGGAACGCCCCACTCAGTCCCCGAGGAATCAATCAGTTTGTAATCTTTATTGTGTTCCTAACATAGCAACCCAATCCAAATGTCTACACACAGCATTTCCCCGTGAACTCTCCCTGGGGACTGACAGAATTCACTCAGACTGCAGTGGTGGGTGGGAAGGGTGGGGTGGGGGTGGGGTGGGGGGGATGGGGGGGCAATAATGGAGGTTTTATATATACATAATGATTCAATTTGACCGGTCCCTCTGTCTCCCTTTCTCACTCTGTCTCTCTCTCTCTGACTCTGTCTCTCTCTCTCTGACTCTGTCTATCTCTCTCTCTCTCGAACTTGGCTCTCTCTCTCTCTCTCTCTAACTCTCTCTCGCTCTCTAACTCTGTCTCTCTCTCTCTCTCTAACTCTGGCCTTCTCTCTCTCTCTCTCAGAGGTTGTATATCTCTCTAACTCTCTCTGTCTCTCTCTGACTCTGTCTCTCTCTCTCTCTCTCTCTCTAACTCTGGCTCTCTCTCTCTCTCTAACACTGGCCCTCTCTCTCTCTCTAACTCTCTCTCTCTCTCTAACTCTCTCTCTCTCTCTCTCTAACTCTGTCTCTCTCTCTCTCTCTCTCTCTAACTCTCTCTCTCTCTCTCTAACTCTGTCTCTCTCTCTCTCTAACTCTGGCCCTCTCTCTCTCTCGGAGGTTATATATCTCTCTAACTCTCTCTCTTTCTCTCTGACTCTGTCTGTCTGTCTGTCTGTCTCTCTCTCTCTCTAACTCTCTCTCTCTCTCTCTAACTCTGTCTCTCTCTCTCTCTCTCTCTCTCTGACTCCATCCCTCTCTCTCTCGCTCTCTTTCTAACTCTGTCCCCCTCTCTCTTGATTATATCTCTCTCTGACTCTGTCCCTCTCTCTCTCTCTCGGAGGTTATATCTCTCTGACTCTGTCCCTCTCTCTCTCGCTCTCTTTCTAACTCTGTCCCCCTCTCTCTTGATTATATCTCTCTCTGACTCTGTCCCTCTCTCTCTCTCTCGGAGGTTATATCTCTCTGACTCTGTCCCTCTCTCTCTCGCTCTCTTTCTAACTCTGTCCCCCTCTCTCTTGATTATATCTCTCTCTGACTCTGTCCCTCTCTCTCTCTCTCGGAGGTTATATCTCTCTGACTCTGTCCCTCTCTCTCTCGCTCTCTTTCTAACTCTGTCCCCCTCTCTCTTGATTATATCTCTCTCTGACTCTGTCCCTCTCTCTCTCTCGGAGGTTATATCTCTCTGACTCTGTCCCTCTCTCTCTCTCTCGGAGGTTATATCTCTCTCTGTCTATCTCTCTCTCTCTCTCTCTCTCTCGAACTTGGCTCTCTCTCTCTCTCTCTAACTCTCTCTCGCTCTCTAACTCTGTCTCTCTCTCTCTCTCTCTAACTCTGGCCTTCTCTCTCTCTCTCGGAGGTTGTATATCTCTCTAACTCTCTCTGTCTCTCTCTGACTCTGTCTCTGTCTCTCTCTCTCTCTAACTCTGGTTCTCTCTCTCTCTCTCTCTCTAACACTGGCCCTCTCTCTCTCTCTCTCTCTAACTCTCTCTCTCTCTCTCTAACTCTGTCTCTCTCTCTCTCTCTCTCTAACTCTCTCTCTCTCTCTCTAACTCTGTCTCTCTCTCTCTCTAACTCTGGCCCTCTCTCTCTCGGAGGTTATATATCTCTCTAACTCTCTCTCTTTCTCTCTGACTCTGTCTCTCTCTCTCTCTAACTCTCTCTCTCTCTCTCTCTCTCTAACTCTGGCCCTCTCTCTCTCTCGGAGGTTATATATCTCTCTAACTCTCTCTCTTTCTCTCCGACTCTGTCTGTCTGTCTGTCTGTCTCTCTCTCCCTCTAACTCTCTCTCTCTCTCTCTGACTCTGTCCCTCTCTCTCTCTCTCGGAGGTTATATCTCTCTGACTCTGTCCCTCTCTCTCTCGCTCTCTTTCTAACTCTGTCCCCCTCTCTCTTGATTATATCTCTCTCTGACTCTGTCCCTCTCTCTCTCTCGGAGGTTATATCTCTCTGACTCTGTCCCTCTCTCTCTCTCTCGGAGGTTATATCTCTCTCTGTCTATCTCTCTCTCTCTCTCTCTCTCTCGAACTTGGCTCTCTCTCTCTCTCTCTAACTCTCTCTCGCTCTCTAACTCTGTCTCTCTCTCTCTCTCTCTAACTCTGGCCTTCTCTCTCTCTCTCGGAGGTTGTATATCTCTCTAACTCTCTCTGTCTCTCTCTGACTCTGTCTCTGTCTCTCTCTCTCTCTAACTCTGGTTCTCTCTCTCTCTCTCTCTCTAACACTGGCCCTCTCTCTCTCTCTCTCTCTAACTCTCTCTCTCTCTCTCTAACTCTGTCTCTCTCTCTCTCTCTCTCTAACTCTCTCTCTCTCTCTCTCTCTCTAACTCTGTCTCTCTCTCTCTCTAACTTCTGGCCCTCTCTCTCTCGGAGGTATATATCTCTCTAACTCTCCCTCCTTTCTCTCTGACTCTGTCTCTCTCTCTCTCTAACTCTCTCTCTCTCTCTCTCTAACTCTGTCTCTCTCTCTCTCTAACTCTGGCCCTCTCTCTCTCTCGGAGGTTATATATCTCTCTAACTCTCTCTCTTTCTCTCCGACTCTGTCTGTCTGTCTGTCTGTCTCTCTCTCCCTCTAACTCTCTCTCTCTCTCTCTAACTCTGTCTCTCTCTCTCTCTCTAACTCTGCCCTCTCTCTCTCTCTCGGAGGTTATATATCTCTAACTCTCTCTCTTTCTCTCCGACTCTGTCTGTCTGTCTCTCTCTCTCTCTCTCTAACTCTCTCTCTCTCTCTCTAACTCTGTCTCTCTCTCTCTCTCTCTCTCTCTAACTCTCTCTCTCTCTCTCTAAACTCTGTCTCTCTCTCTCTCTAACTCTGGCCCTCTCTCTCTCTCGGAGGTTATATATCTCTCTAACTCTCTCTCTTTCTCTCTAACTCTGTCCTCTCTCTCTCTCTCTAACTCTGGCCCTCTCTCTCTCTCTCGGAGGTTATATATCTCTAACTCTCTCTCTTTCTCTCCGACTCTGTCATGTCTGTCTCTCTCTCTCTCTCTCTAACTCTCTCTCTCTCTCTAACTCTGTCTCTCTCTCTCTCTCTCTCTCTCTCTCTAACACTCTCTCTCTCTCTCTCTAACTCTGTCTCTCTCTCTCTCTAACTCTGGCCCTCTCTCTCTCTCGGAGGTTATATATCTCTCTAACTCTTCTCTCTTTCTCTCTGACTCTGTCTCTCTCTCTCTCTCTCTCTCTCTCTGTCTCTGTCTCGGAGGTTATATCTCTTCTGACTCTGTCCCCCTCTCTCTCTCCAACCTCGTTTCTCTCTCCCTCTCTCTCTCTCTGACTCCATCCCTCTCTCTCTCGCTCTCTTTCTAACTCTGTCCCCCTCTCTCTTGATTATATCTCTCTCTGACTCTGTCCCTCTCTCTCTCTCTCTCGGAGGTTATATCTCTCTGACTCTGTCCCTCTCTCTCTCTCTCGGAGGTTATCTCTCTCTGTCTCTCTCTCTCTCTCTCTCGGAGGTTATATCTCTCTCTGTCCCCCTCTCTCTCTCTCTCTCTCTCTCGGAGGTTATCTCTCTCTCTCTGTCTCTCTCTCTCTCTCTCTCGGAGGTTATATGTCTCTCTGTCCCCCCTCTCTCTCTCTCTCGGAGGTTATCTCTCTCTCTCTCTCTCTCTCTCTCGGAGGTTATATCTCTCTCTGACTCTGTCCCTCTCTCTCTCGCTCTCTTTCTAGACTCTGTCCCCTCTCTCTTGATTATATCTCTCTCTGACTCTGTCCCTCTCTCTCAGAGGTCATAGTAAATAGTGCAGTGAAGAAGGCATATGGTGTACTGGCTTTATTGGTAGAGGAATTGAGTTCCGGAGTCCTGAGGTCATGCTGCAGTTGTATAAGACTCTGGTGCGGCCGCATCTGGAATATTGTGTGCAGTTTTGGTCGCCATACTATAGGAAGGATGTGGAGGCACTGGAACGGGTGCAGAGGAAGTTTACCAGGATGTTGCCTGGTATGGTAGGAAGATCCTATGAGGAAAGGCTGAGGCACTTGGGGCTGTTCTCATTGGAGAAAAGAAGGTTTAGGGGTGACTTGATAGAGGTGTACAAGATGATTAGGGGTTTAGATAGGGTTGACCATGAGAACCTTTTTCCACGTATGGAGTCAGCTATTACGAGGGGGCATAGTTTTAAATTAAGGGGTGGTAGGTATAGGACAGATGTTAGGGGTAGATTCTTTACTCAGCGAGTTGTGAGTTCATGGAATGCCCTGCCAGTAGCAGTGGGGGACTCTCCCTCTTTATGGGCATTTAAACGGGCATTGGATAAGCATATGGAGGATAGTGGGCTAGTGTAGGTTAGGTGGGCTTGGATCGGCGCAACATCGAGGGCTGAAGGGCCTGTACTGCGCTGTATTCTTCTATGTTTCTATGTATATGTCTCTCTCTGACTCCATCTCACTTTCTCTCAATCTCTCTCTCTCTCTCTCTCTAACTCTGCCCGTCTCTCTCTCTCGGAGGTTATATCTCTCAACTCTCTCTCTCTCTTTCTCTCTCTCTCAGAGGTTATATATCTCTCTAGCTCTCTCTCTCTCTCTGTCTCTGTCTCTCTCTCTCTCTCTCTCTAACTCTGGCCTTCTCTCTCTCTCTCTCAGAGGTTATATCTCTCTCTCTCTCTCTTTCTCTCTCTCTAACTCTCTCTCTCTTTCTCTCTCTCTAACTCTGGCCCTCTCTCTCTCTCTCTCTCTCTCTCTAACTCTGGCCTTCTCTCTCTCTCTCTCTCTCTCTCTCGGAGGTTATATATCTCTATAACTCTCTCTCTCTCTCTCTAACTCTGGCCTTCTCTCTCTCTCTCTCTCTAACTCTGGCCCTCTCTCTCGGAGGTTATATATCTCTCTATCTTTCTCTGTCTCTCTCTCTCTGACTCTGTCTCTCTCTCTCTAACTCTGGCTTTCTCTCTCTCTCTCTCTCTCTCTCTCGAACTCTGTCTCTCTCTCTCTCTTTAACTCTGGCCTTCTCTCTCTCTCTCAGAGCTTATATATCTCTCTAACTCTCTCTCTTTCTCTCTCAATCAGTCTCTCTCTCTCTCTCTAACTCAGTCTCTTTCTCTCTCTCTTTAACTCTGGCCCCTCTCTCTCTCTCAGAGGTTATATATCTCTCTAACTCTCTCTCTCTGACTCTGTCTCTCTCTCTTTCTCTCTCTCTCTGACTCTGTCTCTCTCTCTCTTTCTCTCTCTAACTCTCTCTCTCTGACTCTGTCCCTCTCTCTCTCTCTAACTCTGGCTCTCTCTCTCTCTCTCTCTCTCTCTAACTCTGGCCCTCTCTCTCTCTCTCTAACTCTGGCCCTCTCTCTCACTCTCTCTCTCTAACTCTCTTTTTCTCTCTGAATCTGTCTCTCTCTCTCTCTAACTCTCTCTCTCTCTCTAACTCTGGCCCTCTCTCTCACTCTCTCTCTCTAACTCTCTTTTTCTCTCTGAATCTGTCTCTCTCTCTCTCTCTAACTCTCTCTCTCTCTCTAACTCTGGCCCTCTCTCTCTCTCTCTCTCTCTCTCTAACTCTGGCCCTCTCTCTCACTCTCTCTCTCTAACTCTCTTTTTCTCTCTGAATCTGTCTCTCTCTCTCTCTCTAACTCTGGCCCTCTCTCTCACTCTCTCTCTCTTTTTCTCTCTGAATCTGTCTCTCTCTCTCTCTAACTCTGGCCTTCTCTCTCTCTCAGAGGTTATATATCTCTCTAACTGTCTCTCTCTCTGACTCTATCTCTCTCTTTCTCTCTATCTCAGTCCCTCTCTCTCTTTCTCACGCTTTCTCGCTAACTCCGTCTCTCTCTCTCTCTCTCTGTAACTGTCCCTCTCTCTCTCTCGCTGTCTCTCTCTCACTCTCTCGCTAATTCCATCCCTCTCTCTCTCTCTCTCTCTCTCTCTCTCGGAGGTTATATCTCTCTAACTCTCTCTCTCTGACTCTATCCTTCTCTCTAACTCCATCTCTCTTGCTGACTCTGTCCCTCTCTCTCTCTCTACTTCTGTCATAGAGTCACAGAGATGTACAGCACAGAAACAGACCCTTCGGTCCAACCCGTCCATGCTGACCCAGATATCCCAACCCAATCTAGTCCCACCTGCCAGCACCCGGCCCATATCCCTCCAAACCCTTCCTATTCATATACCCATCCAAATGCCCCTTAAATGTTGTAATTGTACCAGCCTCCACCACATCCTCTGGCAGCTCATTCCATACACGTACCACCCTCTGTGTGAAAAAGTTGTCCCTTAGGTCTCTTTTATATCTTTCCCCTCTCACCCTAAACCTATGCCCCTCTAGTTCTGGATCCCCGACCCCAGGGAAAAGACCTTGTCTATTTACCCTATCCATGCCCCTCATGATTTTATAAACCTCTATAAGGTCACCCCTCAGCCTCCGACGCTCCAGGGAAAACAGCCCCAGCCTGTTCAGCCTCTCCCTGTAGCTCAAACCCTCCAACCCTGGCAACATCCTTATAGATCTTTTCTGAACCCTTTCAAGTTTCACAAAATCTTTCCGATAGGAAGGAGACCAGAATTGCACACAATATTCCAACAGTGGCCTAACTAATGTCCTGTACAGCCGCAACATGACCTCCCAACTCCTGTACTCAATACTCTGACCAATAAAGGAAAGCATACCAAACGCCTTCTTCACTATCCTATCTACCTGCAACTCCACTTTCAAGGAGCTATGAACCTGCACTCCAAGGTCTTTGTTCAGCAACGCTCCCCAGGACCTTACCATTAAGTGTATAAGTCCTGCTAAGATTTGCTTTCCCAAAATGCAGCACCTCACATTTATCTGAATTAAACTCCATCTGCCACTTCTCAGCCCATTGGCCCATCTGGTCCAGATCCTGTTGTAATCTGAGGTAACCCTCTTCACTGTCCACTACACCTCCAATTTTGGTGTCATCTGCAAACTTACTGACTGTACCTCTTATGCTCGCATCCAAATCATTTATATAAATGACAAAAAGTAGAGGGCCCAGCACCGATCCTTGTGGCACTCCACTGGACACAGGCCTCCAGTCTGAAAAATCTCTCAAGATTATCTCTCTCTCTCTCTCTCTGAATCTGTCCCTCTCACTCTCGGTGATTATCTCTCTCTCCACAACCACCTGATGAAGGAGCAGCACTCCGAAAGCTGTGCTTCCAAATAAACCTGTTGGACAATAACCTGGTGTTGGGTGATTTTTAACTTCGTCCATCCCAGTCCAATATCAGCTCCTCCATATCATTCTCTCTCTCTCTCTCTCTCTGTGTCTGAGACAGTGTCTCTCTCTCTCTGTGTCTGAGACAGTGTCTCTCTCTCTCTGTCTGAGACAGTGTCTCTCTCTCTCTGTGTCTGAGACAGTGTCTCTCTCTCTCTGTCTGAGACAGTGTCTCTCTCTCTCTGTCTGAGACAGTGCCTCTCTCTCTCTGTGTCTGAGACAGTGTCTCTCTCTCTCTCTCTCTCTCTGTCTGAGACAGTGTCTCTCTCTCTCTGTGTCTGAGACAGTGTCTCTCTCTCTCTGTCTGAGACAGTGTCTCTCTCTCTCTGTCTGAGACAGTGCCTCTCTCTCTCTGTCTGAGACAGTGCCTCTCTCTCTCTGTGTCTGAGACAGTGTCTCTCTCTCTCTCTCTCTCTCTGTCTGAGACAGTGTCTCTCTCTCTCTGTGTCTGAGACAGTGTCTCTCTCTCTCTCTCTCTCTGTCTGAGACAGTGCCTCTCTCTCTCTGTCTGAGACAGTGTCTCTCTCTCTCTGTCTGAGACAGTGTCTCTCTCTCTCTCTCTGTCTGAGACAGTGCCTCTCTCTCTCTGTCTGAGACAGTGCCTCTCTCTCTGTCTGAGACAGTGTCTCTCTCTCTCTGTGTCTGAGACAGTCTCTCTCTCTCTCTCTCTGTCTGAGACAGTGTCTCTCTCTCTCTGTCTGAGACAGTCTCTCTCTCTCTGTCTGAGACAGTGCCTCTCTCTCTCTCTCTCTCTGTGTCTGAGACAGTGCCTCTCTCTCTCTCTCTCTGTCTGAGACAGTGTCTCTCTCTCTCTCTCTCTCTCTCTGTCTGAGACAGTGCCTCTCTCTCTCTGTGTCTGAGACAGTGTCTCTCTCTCTCTCTCTCTCTCTGTCTGAGACAGTGTCTCTCTCTCTCTGTGTCTGAGACAGTGTCTCTCTCTCTCTCTCTCTGTCTGAGACAGTGTCTCTCTCTCTCTGTGTCTGAGACAGTGTCTCTCTCTCTCTCTCTCTCTGTCTGAGACAGTGTCTCTCTCTCTCTGTCTGAGACAGTGCCCCTCTCTCTCTCTCTCTCTCTCTGTGTCTGAGACAGTGCCTCTCTCTCTCTCTCTCTCTGTCTGAGACAGTGTCTCTCTCTCTCTGTGTCTGAGACAGTCTCTCTCTCTCTCTCTCTCTCTCTCTGTCTGAGACAGTGTCTCTCTCTCTCTGTGTCTGAGACAGTCTCTCTCTCTCTCTCTCTCTCTCTGTCTGAGACAGTGCCTCTCTCTCTCTGTCTGAGACAGAGCCTCTCTCTCTCTCTCTCTCTGTCTGAGACAGTGCCTCTCTCTCTCTGTCTGAGACAGTGCCTCTCTCTCTGTCTGAGACAGTGTCTCTCTCTCTGTCTGAGGCAGTGTCTCTCTCTCTCTCTCTCTGTCTGAGACAGTGCCTCTCTCTCTGTCTGAGACAGTGTCTCTCTCTCTCTCTCTCTGTCTGAGACAGTGCCTCTCTCTCTCTCTCTCTGTCTGAGACAGTGCCTCTCTCTCTCTGTCTGAGACAGTGTCTCTCTCTCTCTCTGTCTGAGACAGTGCCTCTCTCTCTCTGTCTGAGACAGTGCCTCTCTCTCTCTGTCTGAGACAGTGTCTCTCTCTCTCTCTGTCTGAGACAGTGCCTCTCTCTCTCTGTCTGAGACAGTGCCTCTCTCTCTCTGTCTGAGACAGTGTCTCTCTCTCTCTCTCTGTCTGAGACAGTGTCTCTCTCTCTCTCCCTGTCTGAGACAGTGCCTCTCTCTCTGTGTCTGAGACAGTGCCTCTCTCTCTCTGTCTGAGACAGTGCCTCTCTCTCTCTGTCTGAGACAGTGTCTCTCTCTCTCTGTCTGAGACAGTGTCTCTCTCTCTCTCTGTCTGAGACAGTGCCTCTCTCTGTCTGTCTGAGACAGTGCCTCTCTCTCTCTCTCTCTGTCTGAGACAGTGTCTCTCTCTCTCTCTCTGTCTGAGACAGTGCCTCTCTCTCTCTGTCTGAGACAGTGCCTCTCTCTCTCTGTCTGAGACAGTGTCTCTCTCTCTCTCTCTGTCTGAGACAGTGCCTCTCTCTCTCTGTCTGAGACAGTGCATCTCTCTCTCTCTCTCTCTCTGTCTGAGACAGTGCCTCTCTCTCTGTCTGAGACAGTGTCTCTCTCTCTCTCTCTGTCTGAGACAGTGCCTCTCTCTCCGTCTGAGACAGTGTCTCTCTCTCTCTCTCTCTGTCTGAGACAGTGCCTCTCTCTCTCTCTCTCTCTGTCTGAGACAGTGTCTCTCTCTCTCTCTCTGTCTGAGACAGTGTCTCTCTCTCTGTCTGAGACAGTGTCTCTCTCTCTCTCTGTCTGAGACAGTGTCTCTCTCTCTCTCTCTCTCTGTCTGAGACAGTTCCTCTCTCTCTGTCTGTGACAGTGACTCTCTCTCTCTCTGTCTGAGACAGTGTCTCTCTCTCTGTCTGAGACAGTGTCTCTCTCTCTGTCTGAGACAGTGCCTCTCTCTCTGTCTGAGACAGTGTCTCTCTCTCTCTCTCTGTCTGAGACAGTGCCTCTCTCTCTGTCTGAGACAGTGTCTCTCTCTCTCTCTCTCTGTCTGAGACAGTGCCTCTCTCTCTGTCTGAGACAGTGTCTCTCTCTCTCTCTCTCTGTCTGAGACAGTGTCTCTCTCTCTGTCTGAGACAGTGCCTCTCTCTCTGTCTGAGACAGTGTCTCTCTCTCTCTCTCTGTCTGAGACAGTGTCTCTCTCTCTCTCTCTGTCTGAGACAGTGCCTCACTCTCTGTCTGAGACAGTCTCTCTCTCTCTCTGTGTCTGAGACAGTCTCTCTCTCTCTCTCTCTCTCTCTGTCTGAGACAGTGCCTCTCTCTCTCTGTCTGAGACAGAGCCTCTCTCTCTCTCTCTCTGTCTGAGACAGTGCCTCTCTCTCTCTGTCTGAGACAGTGCCTCTCTCTCTGTCTGAGACAGTGTCTCTCTCTCTGTCTGAGGCAGTGTCTCTCTCTCTCTCTCTCTGTCTGAGACAGTGTCTCTCTCTCTCTGTGTCTGAGACAGTGTCTCTCTCTCTCTCTCTCTGTCTGAGACAGTGTCTCTCTCTCTCTGTGTCTGAGACAGTGTCTCTCTCTCTCTCTCTCTCTGTCTGAGACAGTGTCTCTCTCTCTCTGTCTGAGACAGTGCCTCTCACTCTCTCTCTCTCTCTCTGTGTCTGAGACAGTGCCTCTCTCTCTCTCTCTCTCTGTCTGAGACAGTGTCTCTCTCTCTCTGTGTCTGAGACAGTCTCTCTCTCTCTCTCTCTCTCTCTGTCTGAGACAGTGTCTCTCTCTCTCTGTGTCTGAGACAGTCTCTCTCTCTCTCTCTCTCTCTCTGTCTGAGACAGTGCCTCTCTCTCTCTGTCTGAGACAGAGCCTCTCTCTCTCTCTCTCTCTGTCTGAGACAGTGCCTCTCTCTCTCTGTCTGAGACAGTGCCTCTCTCTCTGTCTGAGACAGTGTCTCTCTCTCTGTCTGAGGCAGTGTCTCTCTCTCTCTCTCTCTGTCTGAGACAGTGCCTCTCTCTCTGTCTGAGACAGTGTCTCTCTCTCTCTCTCTCTGTCTGAGACAGTGCCTCTCTCTCTCTCTCTCTGTCTGAGACAGTGCCTCTCTCTCTCTGTCTGAGACAGTGTCTCTCTCTCTCTCTGTCTGAGACAGTGCCTCTCTCTCTCTGTCTGAGACAGTGCCTCTCTCTCTCTGTCTGAGACAGTGTCTCTCTCTCTCTCTGTCTGAGACAGTGCCTCTCTCTCTCTGTCTGAGACAGTGCCTCTCTCTCTCTGTCTGAGACAGTGTCTCTCTCTCTCTCTCTGTCTGAGACAGTGTCTCTCTCTCTCCCTGTCTGAGACAGTGCCTCTCTCTCTGTGTCTGAGACAGTGCCTCTCTCTCTCTGTCTGAGACAGTGCCTCTCTCTCTCTGTCTGAGACAGTGTCTCTCTCTCTCTCTGTCTGAGACAGTGTCTCTCTCTCTCTCTGTCTGAGACAGTGCCTCTCTCTCTCTGTCTGAGACAGTGCCTCTCTCTCTCTCTCTCTGTCTGAGACAGTGTCTCTCTCTCTCTCTCTGTCTGAGACAGTGCCTCTCTCTCTCTGTCTGAGACAGTGCCTCTCCTCTCCTCTGTCTGAGACAGTGTCTCTCTCTCTCTCTCTCTGTCTGAGACAGTGCCTCTCTCTCTCTGTCTGAGACCAGTGCTCTCTCTCTCTCTCTCTCTCTGTCTGAGACAGTGCCTCTCTCTCTGTCTGAGACAGTGTCTCTCTCTCTCCTCTCTGTCTGAGACAGTGCCTCTCTCTCGTCTGAGACAGTGTCGTCTCTCTCTCTCTCTCTGTCTGAGACAGTGCTCTCTCTCTCTCTCTCTGTCTGAGACAGTGTCTCTCTCTCTCTCTCTGGTCTGAGACAGTGTGCCTCTCTCTCTGTCTGAGACAGTGTCTCTGCTCTCTCTCTGTCTGAGACAGTGTCTCTCTCTCTCTCTCTCTCTGTCTGAGACAGTTCCTCTCTCTCTGTCTGTGACAGTGACTCTCTCTCTCTCTGTCTGAGACAGTGTCTCTCTCTCTGTCTGAGACAGTGTCTCTCTCTCTGTCTGAGACAGTGCCTCTCTCTCTGTCTGAGACAGTGTCTCTCTCTCTCTCTGTCTGAGACAGTGCCTCTCTCTCTGTCTGAGACAGTGTCTCTCTCTCTCTCTCTCTGTCTGAGGACAGTGCCTCTCTCTCTGTCTGAGACAGTGTCTCTCTCTCTCTCTCCTCTCTGTCTGAGACAGTTGTCTCTCTCTCTGTCTGAGACAGTGCCTCTCTCTCTGTCTGAGACAGTGTCTCTCTCTCTCTCTCTGTCTGAGACAGTGTCTCTCTCTCTCTCTCTGTCTGAGACAGTGCCTCCTCACATCTCTGTCTGAGACAGTCTCTCTCTCTCTCTGTGTCTGAGACAGTCTCTCTCTCTCTCTCTCTCTCTCTGTCTGAGACAGTGCCTCTCTCTCTCTGTCTGAGACAGAGCCTCTCTCTCTCTCTCTCTCTGTCTGAGACAGTGCCTCTCTCTCTCTGTCTGAGACAGTGCCTCTCTCTCTGTCTGAGACAGTGTCTCTCTCTCTGTCTGAGGCAGTGTCTCTCTCTCTCTCTCTCTGTCTGAGACAGTGCCTCTCTCTCTGTCTGAGACAGTGTCTCCTCTCTCTCTCTCTCTGTCTGAGACAGTGCCTCTCTCTCTCTCTCTCTGTCTGAGACAGTGCCTCTCTCTCTCTGTCTGAGACAGTGTCTCTCTCTCTCTCTGTCTGAGACAGTGCCTCTCTCTCTCTGTCTGAGACAGTTGCCTCTCTCTCTCTGTCTGAGACAGTGTCCTCTCTCTCTCTCTGTCTGAGACAGTGCCTCTCTCTCTCTGTCTGAGACAGTGCCTCTCTCTCTCTCTGTCTGAGACAGTGTCTCTCTCTCTCTCTCTGTCTGAGACAGTGTCTCTCTCTCTCCCTGTCTGAGACAGTGCCTCTCTCTCTGTGTCTGAGACAGTGCCTCTCTCTCTCTGTCTGAGACAGTGCCTCTCTCTCTCTGTCTGAGACAGTGTCTCTCTCTCTCTCTGTCTGAGACAGTGTCTCTCTCTCTCTGTCTGAGACAGTGCCTCTCTCTCTCTGTCTGAGACAGTGCCTCTCTCTCTCTCTCTCTGTCTGAGACAGTGTCTCTCTCTCTCTCTCTGTCTGAGACAGTGCCTCTCTCTCTCTGTCTGAGACAGTGCCTCTCTCTCTCTGTCTGAGACAGTGTCTCTCTCTCTCTCTCTGTCTGAGACAGTGCCTCTCTCTCTCTGTCTGAGACAGTGCATCTCTCTCTCTCTCTCTCTCTGTCTGAGACAATGCCTCTCTCTCTGTCTGAGACAGTGTCTCTCTCTCTCTCTCTGTCTGAGACAGTGCCTCTCTCTCCGTCTGAGACAGTGTCTCTCTCTCTCTCTCTCTGTCTGAGACGTGCCTCTCTCTCTCTCTCTCTCTGTCTGAGACAGTGTCTCTCTCTCTCTCTCTGTCTGAGACAGTGTCTCTCTCTCTGTCTGAGACAGTGTCTCTCTCTCTCTCTGTCTGAGACAGTGTCTCTCTCTCTCTCTCTCTGTCTGAGACAGTTCCTCTCCTCTCTGTCTGTGACAGTGACTCTCTCTCTCTCTGTCTGAGACAGTTGTCTCTCTCTCTGTCTGAGACAGTGTCTCTCTCTCTGTCTGAGACAGTGCCTCTCTCTCTGTCTGAGACAGTGTCGTCTCGCTCTCTCCTCTGTCTGAGACAGTGCCTCTCTCTCTGTCCTGAGACAGTGTCTCTCTCTCTCTCTCTCTGTCTGAGACAGTGCCTCTCTCTCTCGTACTGAGACAGTGTCTCTCTCTCTCTCTCTCTGTCTGAGACAGTGTCTCTCTCTCTGTCTGAGACAGTGCCTCTCTCTCTGTCTGAGACAGTGTCTCTCTCTCTCTCTCTGTCTGAGACAGTGTCTCTCTCTCTCTCTCTGTCTGAGACAGTGCCTCACTCTCTGTCTGAGACAGTCTCTCTCTCTCTCTCTCTGTCTGAGACAGTGTCCTCTCTCTCTGTCTGAGACAGTGCCTCTCTCTCTCTCTCTCTCTGTCTGAGACAGTGTCTCTCTCTCTGTCTGAGATAGTGCCTCTCTCTCTCTCTCTCTCTGTCTGAGACAGTGTCTCTCTCTCTCTTTCTGAGACAGTGCCTCTCTCTCTCTTTCTGAGACAGTGCCTCTCTCTCTCTCTCTCTCTCCCTCTCTCTCTGTCTGAGACAGTGTCTCTCTCTCTCTCTCTGTCTGAGACAGTGCCTCTCTCTCTCTCTCTCTGTCTGAGATAGTGTCTCTCTCTCTCTCTCTCTCTCTGTCTGAGACAGTGTCTCCCTCTCTCTCTCTCTCTCTCTCTCCCTCTCTCTCTGTCTGAGACAGTCTCTCTCTCTCTCTCTCTCTCTGTCTGAGAAAGTGCCTCTCTCTCTCTGTCTGAGACAGTGTCTCTCTCTCTCTCTCTCTCTGTCTGAGACAGTGTCTCTCTCTCTCTCTCTGTCTGAGACAGTGCCTCCCTCTCTCTCTCTCTGTCTGAGACAGTGCCTCCCTCTCTCTCTCTCTGTCTGAGACAGTGCCGTCTCTCTCTCTCTCTCTGTCTGAGACAGTGCCTCTCTCGCTCTCTCTCTGTCTGAGACAGTGTCTCTCTCTCTCTCTCTCTGTCTGAGACAGTGTCTCTC
Organism: Chiloscyllium punctatum; assembly: GCF_047496795.1. NCBI lineage: Eukaryota > Metazoa > Chordata > Chondrichthyes > Orectolobiformes > Hemiscylliidae > Chiloscyllium > Chiloscyllium punctatum. The sequence goes on along the minus strand of NC_092772.1, from coordinate 55,659,064 downwards.
TCTCTCTCTCCCTCTCTCTCTGTCTGAGACAGTGCCTCTCTCTCCCTCTCTCTCTGTCTGAGACAGTCTCTCTCTCTCTCTCTCTGTCTGAGACAGTGCCTCTCTCTCTCTCTGTCTGAGACAGTGTCTCTCTCTATGTCTGAGACAGTGCCTCCCTCTCTCTCTCTCTGTCTGAGACAGTGCCTCCCTCTCTCTCTCTCTGTCTGAGACAGTGCCTCTCTCTCTCTCTCTGTCTGAGACAGTGCCTCTCTCTCTGTCTGAGACAGTGCCTCTCTCTCTGTCTGAGACAGTGCATCTCTCTCTCTCTCTGTCTGAGACAGTGACTCTCTCTCTCTCTGTCTGAGACAGTGCCTCTCTCTCTCTGTCTGAGACAGTGTCTCTCTCTCTCTCTGTCTGAGACAGTGCCTCTCTCTCTCTCTCTCTCTCTGTCTGTCTGAGACAGTGTCTCTCTCTCTCTGTCTGAGACAGTGTCTCTCTCTCTCTCTCTCTCTCTCTGTCTGAGATAGTGTCTCTCTCTCTCTCTCTCTCTCTGTCTGAGACAGATGTCTCTCTCTCTCTCTCTCTCTCTGTCTGAGGACAGTGTCTCTCTCACTCTCTCTCTCTCTGTCTGAGACAGTGTCTCCCTCTCTCTCTCTCTCTGTCTGAGACAGTGTCTCTCTCTCTCTCTCTCTGTCTGAGACAGTGTCTCTCTCTCTCTCTCTCTCTGTCTGAGACAGTGCCTCTCTCTCTCTCTCCCTCTCTCTCTGTCTGAGACAGTGTCTCTCTCTCTCTCTCTCTCTGTCTGAGACAGTGCCTCTCTCTCTTTCTGTCTGAGACAGTGTCTGTCTCTCTCTCTCTGTGTCTGAGACAGTGCCTGTCCCTCTCTCTCTCTTTCTGTCTGAGACAGTGCCTCTCTCTCTCTCTCTTTCCCTCTCTCTCTGTCTGAGACAGTGCCTCTCTCTCTCTCTCTCTCTGAGACAGTGTCTCTCTCTCTCTGTCCTCTCTGTCTGAGACAGTGCCTCTCTCTCTCTCTCTCTCTAACTGAGACACGTGCCTCTCTCTCTCTCTCTGTCTGAGACAGTGCCTCTCTCTCTCTCTCTCTGTCTGAGACAGTGCCTCTTTCTGTCTCTCTCTCTCTCTGTCTGAGACAGTGCCTCTCTCTCTCTCTCTCTCTGTCTGAGACAGTGACTCTCTCTCTCTCTCTCTGTCAGAGACAGTGCCTCTTTCTGTCTCTCTCCCTCTCTGTCTGAGACAGTGCCTCTCTCTCTCTCCCTCTCTGTCTGAGACAGTGCCTCTCTCTCTCTCTCTCTCTGTCTGAGACAGTGCCTCTCTCTCTCTCTCTCTGTCAGAGACAGTGCCTCTCTCTCTCTCTCTCTCTCTCTGTCTGTCTGAGACAGTGTCTCTCTCTCTCTCTCCTTTGAGACAGTGTCTGTCTCTCTCTTTCTGTCTGAGACAGTGTCTCTCTCTCTCTCTCTCTGTCTGAGACAGTGCTCTCTCTGTCTCTCTCTCTCTCTGTCTGAGACAGTGTCTCTCACTCTCTCTCTGAGACAGTGTCTGTCCCTCTCTCTCTCTTTCTGTCTGAGACAGTGGTCTCTCTCTCTCTCTGTGTGTCTGAGACAGTGTCTCTCTCTCTCTCTGTCTGGGGACAGTGTCTCTCTCTCTCTGTCTGAGACAGTGCCTCTCTCTCCCTCTCTGTCTGAGACAGTCTCTCTCTCTCTCTCTCTCTCTGAGACAGTGTCTGTCTCTCTCTCTCTCTTTCTGGTCTGAGACAGTGTCTGTCTCTCTCTCTCTGTGTCTGAGACAGTGTCTCTCTCTCTCTCTTTCTGTCTGAGGACCGTGTCTTGGTCTCTCTCTCTCTCTGTGTCTGAGACAGTGTCTCTCTCTCTCTCTGTGTCTGAGACAGTGTCTCTCTCTGTCTGAGACAGTGTCTGCCTCTCTCTCTCTGTCTGAGACAGTCTCTCTCTCTTTCTCTCTCTCTCTCTGTGTCTGAGACCAGTGTCTGGCTCTCTCTCTCTGTCTGAGACAGTGTCTCTCTCTCTCTTCTCTCTCTGTCTGAGACAGTGCCCCTCTCTCTCTCTCTCTCTATCTGAGACAGTGTCTCTCTCTCTCTCTCAGACAGTGTCTGCCTCTCTCTCTGTCTGAGACAGTCTCTCTCTCTCTCTCTCTCTGTCTGAGACAGTGTCTGGGCTCTCCCCTCTCTCTCTGTCTGAGACAGTGTCTGTCCCTCTCTCTCTCTTTCTGTCTGAGACCGTGTCTGTCTCTCTCTCTCTCTCTCTGTGTCTGAGAACAGTGTCTCTCTCTCATCTCTGTGTCTGAGACAGTGTCTCTCTCTCTCTCTCTCTGTCTGAGACAGTGTCTGCCTCTCTCTCTCTCTGTCTGAGACAGTCTCTCTCTCTTTCTCTCTCTCTCTCTGTGTCTGAGACAGTGTCTGGCTCTCTCTCTCTGTCTGAGACAGTGCCTCTCTCGCTCTCTCTGTCTGAGACAGTGCCCCTCTCTCTCTCTCTCTCTCTCTCTCTCTCTCTCTATCTGAGTTAGTGTCTCTTTCTCTCTCTCAGACAGTGTCTGCCTCTCTCTCTGTCTGAGACAGTCTCTCTCTCTCTCTCTCTCTCTCTCTCTCTCTGTGTCTGAGACAGTGTCTGGCTCTCTCTCTCTCTCTGTCTGAGACAGTGCCTCTCTCTCTCTCTCTGTCTGAGACAGTGTCTCTCTCTCACTCTCTCTCTGTCTGAGACAGTGTCTCTCTCTCTCTCTCTCTCTCTCTGTCTGAGACAGTGCCTCTCTCTCTCTGTCTCTCTGTCTGAGACAGTGCCTCTCTCTCTCCCTCTCTCTCTCTCTGTCTGAGACAGTGCCTCTCTCTCTCTGTCTGAGACAGTGCCTTTCTCTCTCTGTCTGAGACAGTGTCTCTCTCTCTCCCTCTCTCTCTGTCTGAGACAGTGTCTGTCTCTCTCTCTCTGTCTGAGACAGTGCCTCTCTCTCTCTGTCTGAGACAGTGCCTCTCCCTCTCTCTGTGTGAGTTTGTGTGTGACTGTGATTGTGTGTGTGTGAGTGTGTGTGTGAGTGTGTGTGTATGTGGGTGAGTGTGAGTGTATGTGTGTGAGAGTGTGAGTGTGGGTGAGCGTATTTGTGTGAGTGTGAGTGTGTGCATGAGTGTATGTGGGTGAGTGTGAGTGTGTGTCCGTGTGTGAGTGCATGTCAGTGTGTGTGCTTGTGAGTGTGAGTGTGTGTGTGAGTGTGTGTGTGCTTGTGAGTGTGAGTGTGCTTGTGAGTGCTTGTGAGTGTGATTGTGTGTGTCAGTGTGTGTGTGTCTGTGTGAGTATCAATGTGTTTGTGTGAGTGTATGTGAGTGTGTGTGTGTGTGAGTGACGGTGTGTGTGTGAGTGTGTACGTGTGAGTGTGTGTGTGAGTGTGGGTGTATGTGGGTGATTGTGAGTGTGTGAGTGTGTGTCTGTGTGTGAGTGCATGTGAGTGTGTGTGTGAGTGTATGTGTGTGTGTATGTGTGTGTGAGCAGTTGTGTTGTGTGTGTGAGTGTGAGTGTGTGAGTCTGTGTGTGAGTGTGTGAGTGTGGGTGTGTCAGTGTGTGCGTATGAGTGTGCATGTGAGTGAGTGTGAGTATATGTGTGTGTGTGTAAGTGTATGTGAGTGTGTGTGTGAGTATGTGACTGTAAGTGTGTGTGTGAGTGCGTGTGAGTGCGTGTGTGTGTGAGTGTATGTGTGCGCGAGTGTCTGCGTGATTGTGAGTGTGTGTGATTGAGAGTGTATGTGAGTGTATCTGAGTGTGTGTGTGTGAGAGTGTGTGAGTGTATGTGGGTGAGTGTGAGTGTATGTGAGTGTGAGTGTGAGTGTGATTGTGTGTGTGTTTGTGTAAGTGTATGTGAGTGTGCGTGTGCATGTGCGTGTGTGAGTGTGAGTGTGTGTGTGAGTGTGAGTATGTGTGAGTGAGTGTGTGTGAGTGTGAGTGTGTGAGTGTGAGTGTATGTGTGTGAGTGTGTGAGCGCATGTGAGTGTGTGAGCGTGAGTGTGTGTGAGCGTGTGTGTGTGAGTGTGTGTGTGTGAGTGTATGTGAGTGTGTGTGTGATTGTGAGTGTGAGAGTGTGTGTGTGTGAGTGTGAGTTTGTGAGTGTGAGTGAGTCTGTGTGTGAGTGTGAGTGTGTGTGTGTGTGTGTGTGTGTGTGAGTGTGTGTGTGAGCGTGTGTGACTGTGTGTGAGTGCGTGAGTGTTTGAGTGTGAGTGTGTGTGTGTGAGTGTGTATGTGAGCATGTGTGTGTGTATGTGAGTGAGTGTGTGTGAGTGTGTGTGAGTGTGTGTGTGAGTGTGTGTCTGTATGTGAGTACATTTGAATGTGTGTGTGAGTGTATGTGTGTGTGTGTGTGAGTGTGTGTGTGTGAGTGTGAGTGTGTGTCAGTGTGCATGTGTGTGAGTATGTGTTTGTGTGTGTGACTGTGAGTGTGAGAGTGTGAGTGTATGTGGGTGAGTGTGAGTTTGTGAGTGTGAGTCTGTATGTGAGTGTGTGTGTGTGTGTGTGTGAGCATGTGTGTGATGTATGACTGTGTGTGAGTGTGTGAGTGTTTGAGTGTGACTGTGTGTGTGAGTGTGTGTGCGTCAGATGTGTGAGTTTGTGTGTGAGCATGTGTGTGTGAGAATGTGTGAGAGTGTGTGTGAGTGTGAGTGTGCGTGAGTGTGTGTGTGAGTGTGTGTCTGTATGTGTGTGCATGTGAGTGTGTGTGTGAGTGTATGTGTGTGTGAGTGTGTGTGTGTGTGTCTATGAGTGTGTGTGTGAGTGTGTGTGAGTGTGTGTGTGTGAGTGTGAGTGTGTGTGAGTGTGTGTGTGTGAGTGTGTGTGAGTGTGTGTGTGAGTGTATGTGTGTGTGAGTGTGTGTGTGTGTCTATGAGTGTGTGTGTGAGTGTGTGTGTGTGAGTGTGAGTGTGTGTGAGTGTGTGTGTGTGTGTGAGTGTGAGTATGTGAGTGTGTGTGTGACTGAGTGTGAGAGTGTGAGTGTATGTGGCTGAGTGAGTTTGTGAGAGTGAGTCTGTGTGTGAGAGTGTGTGTGTTTGAGTGTGAGTGTGTGTGAGCGCGTGTGTGTGTGAGCGCGTGTGTGTGACTGTGAATGTGAGAGTGTGTGAGTATGAGTGTTTGTGGGTGAGTGTGAGTCTGTGTGTGAGTCTGTGTGTGAGTTTGTGAGTGTGTGTGTGAGTGTGTGTGGGTGAGCGTGAGTGTGTCACTGTGTGAGTGTGTGTGAGTGTGTATGTGTGAGCGTGTGTGTGCGAGTGTGTATGTGAGCATGTGTGTGTGGGTGTGTGTGTTGGGGGAGTGTGTGTGTGTGAGAGTGACTGTGTGTGTGAGTTTGTGTGAATGTGTGTGTGTGAGTGTGAGTGTGTGTGAGTGTGAGTGTGTGTGAGTGTGAGTGTGTGTGTGAGGGTGTGAGTGTGAGTGTGTGTGAGTGTGTGTGTGAGGGTGTGAGTGTGTGTGAGTGTGTGTGTGAGGGTGTGAGTGTGTGTGAGTGTGTGTGAGTGTGTGTGAGTGTGTGAATGTGACTGTGTGTGTGAGTGTGACTGTGTGTGTGAGTGTGACTGTGTGTGTGTGTGTGTCTGATCCCACCCCCTTCATATCATCCCGGTGCGGGACCTCCTGGCTTTGAGCAACTGACAGGGCCCTCTCCTGGAGGGAATGGGAAGATCCCAGTTCAGTCCCTTCCTGTGTTCACCCTTGGGGGAGGGGATTGGAGCAGGGGTGTTCTCGGAGGGGGGGGGGGGCAGGGAGGCGTTCAACTCCTGGAAGGTGGAGATGACAGATCCTCCTCCGTCACAATTGGTCTCTTGTGGAGCAGGTTTGTTATTTTGAGGAAGTGACTCAATTCCTGTGTAATTCTGGGGCGTATAAAGACAGCCCGAAGTCTTGGCAGGCAGTTCGAAGCACATTGGTGAGCAGCGAGGGAAGATACCAGAGAGAAACAGGCAGCTGAAGACAGTCTGAATTTCTCTTCCAGGGTTCCAGGGGTGAGTAGATGGCTCTTTGTGGTGTTTGTCAGTCCCCTACTATCCCTGGATTAACCAACAATGTGGCCCACTCCCTCAGCACTGACCCTCCGACAGTGCTCACTCCCTCAGCACTGACCCTCCGACAGTGCTCACTCCCTCAGCACTGACCCTCCGACAGTGCGGCGCTCCCTCAGCACTGACCCTCCGACAGTGCCCACTCCCTCAGCACTGACCCTCCGACAGTGCTCACTCCCTCAGCACTGACCCTCCGACAGTGCGGCGCTCCCTCAGCACTGACCCTACAACAGTGCGGCACTCCCTCAGCACTGACCCTCTGACAGTGCGGCCCTCCCTCAGCACTGACCCTCTGACAGTGCGGCCCTCCCTCAGCACTGACCCTCTGACAGTGCGGCCCTCCCTCAGCACTGACCCTCTGACAGTGCGGCCCTCCCTCAGCACTGACCCTCCGACAGTGCCCACTCCCTCAGCACTGACCCTCCGACAGTGTGGCCTTCCCTCAGCACTGACCCTCCGACAGTGCGGCGCTCCCTCAGCACTGACCCTACAACAGTGCGGCACTCCCTCAGCACTGACCCTCTGACAGTGCGGCCCTCCCTCAGCACTGACCCTCCGACAGTAGTGAAGGAGCTGTCAGTGAGGCTGTGGTATAACCAGCCAGTCCCCTCTCTCTGTGTAATGTCCTGATTGCTCAGGGAGATCTCTGCAGTGTGAGCTCTGATCTCAAACAATGACCTTTAGATAGAGCCACAGTGCCATCTGCTGAGGTATAGATGGTACAATCCCCCCCTGACTGAACCGTCTCCAATACACCATTGTCACGTTCTTAGGTGGAAGTCAGCTGTTGTTAAATCAGTGACCGAGACTGTTCCTCCTCCACCTCAAACTTTTTACTGAACATCAACTTTGAGTCGGCTTTCTGACTCCGTGATTGTGTGGGTATCATTGAAAGATTCCACATGAGTGTGTGGGTGTGTTGGGGGAGTGTGGGTGGGTGTGTTGGGGGAGAGTGTGTGTGTGTGTTGGGGGAGTGTGGGTGTGTTGGGGGAGTGTGTGTGTGTGTGTTGGGGGAGTGTGGGTGTGTTGGGGAGAGTGTGTGGGTGTGTTGGGGGAGAGTGTGTGTGTGTTGGGGGAGAGTGTGTGTGTGTTGGGGGAGAGTGTGTGTGTTGGGGGAGTGTGTGTGTGTGTGTTGGGGAGAGTGTGTGGGTGTGTTGGGGGAGAGTGTGTGTGTGTTGGGGGAGAGTGTGTGTGTGTTGGGGGAGAGTGTGTGTGTTGGGGGAGAGTGTGTGTGTGTTGGGGGAGAGTGTGTGTGTGTTGGGGGAGAGTGTGTGTGTGTTGGGGGAGAGTGTGTGTGTGTTGGGGGAGAGTGTGTGTGTGTGTTGGGGGAGTGTGTGTGTGTTGGGGGAGAGTGTGTGTGTGTTGGGGGAGAGTGTGTGTGTGTTGGGGGAGTGTGGGTGTGTTGGGGGAGAGTGTGTGTGTTGGGGGTGTGTGTGTGTGTTGGGGGAGTGTGTGTGTGTTGGGGGAGAGTGTGTGTGTTGGGGGAGAGTGTGTGTGTGTTGGGGGAGAGTGTGGGTGTGTTGGGGGAGAGTGTGTGTGTGTTGGGGGAGAGTGTGTGTGTGTTGGGGGAGTGTGGGTGTGTTGGGGGAGAGTGTGTGTGTTGGGGGTGTGTGTGTGTGTTGGGGGAGTGTGTGTGTGTTGGGGAGAGTGTGTGTGTGTTGGGGGAGAGTGTGTGTGTGTTGGGGGAGAGTGTGTGTGTGTTGGGGGAGAGTGTGTGTGTGTTGGGGGAGAGTGTGTGTGTGTGTGGGGGAGTGTGGGTGTGTTGGGGGAGAGTGTGTGTGTGTTGGGGGAGAGTGTGTGTGTGTTGGGGGAGAGTGTGTGTGTGTTGGGGGAGAGTGTGTGTGTGTTGGGGGAGAGTGTGTGTGTTGGGGGAGAGTGTGTGTGTGTTGGGGGAGAGTGTGTGTGTGTTGGGGAGAGTGTGTGTGTGTTGGGGGAGAGTGTGTGTGTTGGGGGAGAGTGTGTGTGTGTTGGGGGAGAGTGTGGGTGTGTTGGGGGAGAGTGTGTGTGTGTTGGGGGAGAGTGTGTGTGTGTTGGGGGAGAGTGTGTGTGTTGGGGGAGAGTGTGTGTGTGTGGGGGGAGAGTGTGTGTGTGTGTGTTGGGGGAGTGTGGGTGTGTTGGGGGAGAGTGTGTGTGTGTTGGGGGAGAGTGTGTGTGTGTTGGGGGAGAGTGTGTGTGTTGGGGGAGAGTGTGTGTGTTGGGGGAGTGTGGGTGTGTGGGGGGAGAGTGTGTGTGTTGGGGGAGTGTGTGTGTGTTGGGGGAGAGTGTGTGTGTGTGTTGGGGGAGTGTGTGTGTGTTGGGGGAGTGTGTGTGTGTGGGGGGAGAGTGTGTGTGTGTGGGGGGAGAGTATGGGTGTGTGTTGGGGGAGAGTGGGTGTGTTGGGGGAGTGTGGGTGTGTTGGGGGAGTGTGGGTGTGTTGGGGGAGTGTGTGTGTGTTGGGGGAGTGTGGGTGTGTTGGGGGAGTGTGGGTGTGTTGGGGGAGTGTGGGTGTGTTGGGGGAGTGTGGGTGTGTTGGGGGAGAGTGGGTGTGTTGGGGGAGTGTGGGTGTGTTGGGGGAGTGTGTGTGTGTGTGTGGGGAGAGTGTGTGTGTTGGGGGAGTGTGTGTGTGTGGGGGGAGAGTGTGTGTGTTGGGGGAGAGTGTGTGTGTGTTGGGGGAGAGTGTGGGTGTGTTGGGGGAGAGTGTGTGTGTGTTGGGGGAGAGTGTGTGTGTGTTGGGGGAGAGTGTGTGTGTTGGGGGAGAGTGTGTGTGTGTGGGGGGAGAGTGTGTGTGTGTGTGTTGGGGGAGTGTGGGTGTGTTGGGGGAGTGTGTGTGTGTGTTGGGGGAGAGTGTGTGTGTGTTGGGGGAGAGTGTGTGTGTTGGGGGAGAGTGTGTGTGTTGGGGGAGTGTGGGTGTGTGGGGGGAGAGTGTGTGTGTTGGGGGAGTGTGTGTGTGTTGGGGGAGAGTGTGTGTGTGTGTTGGGGGAGTGTGTGTGTGTGGGGGAGTGTGTGTGTGTGGGGGGAGAGTGTGTGTGTGTGGGGGGAGAGTATGGGTGTGTGTTGGGGGAGAGTGGGTGTGTTGGGGGAGTGTGGGTGTGTTGGGGGAGTGTGGGTGTGTTGGGGGAGTGTGGGTGTGTTGGGGGAGTGTGTGTGTGTTGGGGGAGTGTGGGTGTGTTGGGGGAGTGTGGGTGTGTTGGGGGAGTGTGTGTGTGTTGGGGGAGTGTGGGTGTGTTGGGGGAGAGTGGGTGTGTTGGGGGAGTGTGGGTGTGTTGGGGGAGTGTGTGTGTGTGTGTGTGGGGAGAGTGTGTGTGTTGGGGGAGTGTGGGTGTGTTGGGGGAGAGTGTGTGTGTTGGGGGAGTGTGTGTGTGTGGGGGGAGAGTGTGGGTGTGTTGGGGGAGTGTGGGTGTGTTGGGGGAGTGTGGGTGTGTGGGGGAGTGTGGGTGTGTGGGGGGGAGTGTGTGTGTGTGTTGGGGGAGTGTGTGTGTGTTGGGGGAGAGTGTGGGTGTGTGTTGGGGGAGTGTGTGTGTGTTGGGGGAGTGTGGGTGTGTTGGGGGAGTGTGTGTGTGTTGGGGGAGTGTGTGTGTGTGTGTTGGGGGAGTGTGTGTGTGTTGGGGGAGAGTGTGTGTGTGTGTTGGGGGAGTGTGGGTGTGTGGGGGGAGAGTGTGGGTGTGTTGGGGGAGTGTGGGTGTATTGGGGGAGTGTGTGTGTGTTGGGGGAGTGTGTGTGTTGGGGGAGAGTGTGTGTGTTGGGGGTGAGTGTGTGTGTTGGGGGGAGGGGTGTGTGTGTGTGTTGGGGGGAGAGTGTGTGTGTTGGGGGAGAGTGTGTGTGTTGGGGGAGGAGTGTGTGTGTGTGTTGGGGGAGTGTGTGTGTGTTGGGGGAGTGTGGGTGTGTTGGGGGAGTGTGTGTGTGTTGGGGGGAGTGTGTGTGTGTGTGTTGGGGGAGTGTGTGTGTGTTGGGGAGTGTGTGTGTGTTGGGGGAGTGTGTGTGTGTTGGGGGAGAGTGTGTGTGTTGGGGGAGAGTGTGTGTGTTGGGGGAGTGTGTGTGTGTTGGGGGAGAGTGTGTGTGTTGGGGGAGGTGTGTGTGTTGGGGGAGTGTGTGTGTGTTGGGGGAGTGTGTGTGTGTTGGGGGTGTGTGTTTGTGTTGGGGGAGTGTGTGTGTGTTGGGGGGTGTGTGTGTGTGTTGGGGGAGTGTGTGTGTGTTGGGGGAGTGTGGGTGTGTTGGGGGAGAGTGTGTGTGTTGGGGGAGAGTGTGTGTTGGGGGAGAGTGTGTGTGTTGGGGGGAGTGTGTGTTAGGGGAGTTTGTGTTGGGGAAGTGTGTGTGTGTTGGTGGAGTGTGTGTATTTGGGAGAGTGTGTGTGTTGTGGCGTGTGTGTGTGTTGGGGGAGTGTGTGTGTGTGTTGGGGAGATTGTGTGTGTGTTGGGGGAGTGTGTGTGTGTTGGGGGAGTGTGTGTGTGTGTTGGGGGAGTGTGTGTGTGTGTTGGGGAGATTGTGTGTGTGTTGGGGGAGTGTGTGTGTGTTGGGGGAGTGTGTGTTGGGGGTGAGTGTGTGTGTGTTGGTGAGTGTGTGTGTGTTGGTGGAGTGTGTGTGTGTTGGGGGAGTGTGTGTGTTGGGGGAGTGTGTGTGTGTTGGGGGAGTGTGTGTGTTGGAGGAGTGTGTGTGTGTTGGGGGAGTGTGTGTTGGGGGAGTGTGTGTGTGTTGGGGGAGTGTGTGTTGGGGGAGTGTGTGTGTTGGGGGGAGCGTGTGTTGGGGGAGTGTGTGTGTGTTGGGGATGGGAGTGTGTGTTGGGGGTGTGTGTTTGTGTGTTGGGGGTGTGTGTGTGTGTTGGGGGGAGTGTGTGTGTTGGGGGTGTGTGTGTGTGTTGGGAGAGTGTGTGTGTGTGTTGGGGGAGTGTGTTTATGTTGGGGGAGAGAGTGTGTGCGTTGGGGGAGTGTGTGTGTGTGTTGGGGGAGTGTGCGTGTGTTGGGGGAGCGTGTGTTGGTGGAGTGTGTGTTTGTTGGGGGAGTGTGTGTTAGTGGACTGTGTGTTGGGAGAGTGTGTGTGTGTTGTGGGAGTGTGTGTGTTGTGGGAGTGTGTGTGTTGGGGAGTGTGTGTGTGTGTTGGGGAGTGTGTGTGTGTGTTGGGGAGTGTGTGTGTGTGTTGGGGGACTTTGTGTGTGTTAGGGTATGTGTGTGTTGGTGGAGTGTGTGTGTGTTGGGGGAGTGTGTGTTGGGACAGTGTGTGTGTTGTGGGAGTGTGTGTGTGTTGGGGGAGTGTGTGTGTGTGTTTGGGGAGATTGTGTGTGTGTGTTTGGGGAGATTGTGTGTGTGTGTTGGGGGAGATTGTGTGTGTGTGTGTGTGTTGGTGTGTGTGTGTGTTGGGGGAGTGTGTGTGTGTTGGGGGAGTGTGTGTGTGTGTTGGGGGAGTGTGTGTGTGTGTGTTGGGGGAGATTGTGTGTGTGTGTGTGTTGGGGGAGTGTGAGTGTGTTGGGGGAGTGTGAGTGTGTTGGGGGAATGTGTGAGTGTGCGTGTGAGTGTGTGAGTGTGCGTGTATGTGTGAGCGTGCGTGTGTGAGCGTGCGTGTGTGTGTGTTGGAGGGAGTGTGTGAGTGTGAGAGTGTGTGTGTGTGAGTGTGTGTGTGAGTATGTGTTGGGGGAGTGCGTGTGTGAGTGTGTGAGAGTGTGTGAGTGTGAGTGAGTGTGTGAGTGAGTGTGTGTGTGAGAGTGTGTGTGTGAGAGTGTGAGTGTGAGTGTGAGTGTGAACTAACTCCCCTCTCCGTGCTGTTCCAGGTTGGATGATGCTGTTGTTGTCGGGTATTCTGCTCCTCACCCGAGTGTGTCAGGCCTGGTCAGGTGGGTAGGACACAGTCAGGCGCCTCCTCCCACCCCCATGTCACTGCGTTCTGCACAGCACGATCCCACAGCTGGGCCTCCAGCCTATATACCCATACAGCAGCTGTTACAGCAGCAATTCGACCAGGAGTGTCATCGCTGAGCAGCAGGTCCTGCCTTCCCATTGGCTGTCGGTATAGCCGAGACCTGGGCTGGGGTGGGGAATGTGGGACTCACTCCCACAGGGTAGGGGGGGACTGTGGGATCACTCTCGCAGGGTGGATGGGGGTGGGGAATGTGAGACTGACTCCCACAGGGAGTTTGGGGGGGGGGAATGTGGGACAAACTCCCACAGGGAGAGGGGGTTGGGGAATGTGGGAGTCACTCCCACAGGGAGTGGGGGAGTGGGGAATGTGGGACTGACTCCCACAGGGAGTGGGGGGGGTTGGGGAATGTGGGAGTCACTCCCACAGGGAGTGGGGGAGTGGGGAATGTGGGACTGACTCCCACAGGGAGTGGGGGGGGTTGGGGAATGTGGGAGTCACTCCCACAGGGAGTGGGGGAGTGGGGAATGTGGGACTGACTCCCACAGGGAGTGGGGGGGGTTGGGGAATGTGGGAGTCACTCCCACAGGGAGTGGGGGAGTGGGGAATGTGGGACTGACTCTCACAGGGAGTTTGGGGGGGGGGAATGTGAGACTCACTCCCACAGGGAGTGGGGGAGTGGGGAATGTGGGACTGACTCCCACAGGGAGTTTGGGGGGGGGGGGAATGTGGGGCTGGTAGTCCTGGGGATAGATTATAATTCCACTGTCATTGCCTGCACTTCCAGAGTGTGTGTCTGGCTGCGTTGTGCCTGGGACACTCGGAGGACAGGTATTACTGCCCTGTCTTTACAAGGAGAAGGGACCAATACCACTCGAGTCAGCCCGGGTATATTGGCAAACCGCTCGCAATGAGGTCGCCTACAACTTCCTGAATGGCAGGCCTGAAGAACGCTATGTGAAACCTCATTATTCTGGGAGGACGATAATTCCCAAGGCAGAGTTACAAAAGGGAAATCTCTCTCTACAAATGAACAACGTCAACGTGAAGGACGATGGCAAATACAGCTGCATTCTCATTGTTCGTCGCAAGAAGGTTGGCGAATGTCAGATCCAACTACAGGTAGCTGGTAAGCATTGGGGTTTATCACAGAAGACACTGATCCAGGATAGAGTTCGGCCTACACACACACTCCCATCAACATTGGGGAACCGTCAGTAACACAGGGCCCTGGGGGGGGAGAGGGGTTACTGAGTGACAGTGTGAGGGAGCTGGATTAATATCAGTAGGGATACAGTCAGTAACACAGGGCCCTGGGGGGGGAGAGGGGTTACTGAGTGACAGTGTGAGGGAGCTGGATTAACATCGGTAGGGATACAGTCAGTAACACAGGGCACTGGGGGTGGGGAGAGGGGTTACTGAGTGACAGTGTGAGGGAGCTGGATTAACATCAGGACAGATACAGTCAGTAACACAGGGCCCTGGGGGGGGAGAGGGGTTACTGAGTGACAGTGTGAGGGAGCTGGATTAACATCAGTAGGGATACAGTCAGTAACACAGGGCCCTGGGGGGGGGGAGAGGGGTTACTGAGTGACAGTGTGAGGGAGCTGGATTAACATCAGTAGGGATACAGTCAGTAACACAGGGCCCTGGGGGGGGGGGGGGAGAGGGGTTACTGAGTGACAGTGTGAGGGAGCTGGATTAACATCAGGACAGATACAGTCAGTAACACAGGGCCCTGGGGGGGGAGAGGGGTTACTGAGTGACAGTGTGAGGGAGGGGGATTAACATCAGTAGGGATACAGTCAGTAACACAGGGCCCTGGGGGGGGGGAGAGGGGTTACTGAGTGACAGTGTGAGGGAGCTGGATTAACATCAGTAGGGATACAGTCAGTAACACAGGGCCCTGGGGGGGGGAGAGGGGTTACTGAGTGACAGTGTGAGGGAGCTGGATTAACATCAGTAGGGATACGGTCAGTAACACAGGGCCCTGGGGGGGGAGAGGGGTTACTGAGTGACAGTGTGAGGGAGCTGGATTAACATCAGTAGGGATACAGTCAGTAACACAGGGCCCTGGGGGAGAGGGGTTACTGAGTGACAGTGTGAGGGAGCTGGATTAACATCAGTAGGGATACAGTCAGTAACACAGGGCCCTGGGGGGGGAGAGGGGTTACTGAGTGACAGTGTGAGGGAGCTGGATTAACATCAGTAGGGATACAGTCAGTAACACAGGGCCCTGGGGGGGGGAGAGAGGTTACTGAGGGACAGTGTGAGGGAGGGGGATTAACATCAGTACAGATACAGTCAGTAACACAGGGCACTGGGGGATAGAGGGGTTACTGAGGGACAGTGTAGGGGAGGGGGATTAACATCAGTAGGGATACAGTCAGTAACACAGGGCACTGGGGGAGAGGGGTTACTGAGTGACAGTGTGAGGGAGCTGGATTAACATCAGTACAGACACAGTCAGTAACACAGGGCACTGGGGGGGGGGGGGAGAGGGGTTACTGAGGGACAGTGTGAGGGAGGGGGATTAACATCAGTAGGGATACAGTCAGTAACAGGGCACTGGGGAGGGGGAGAGGGGTTACTGAGTGACAGTGTGAGGGAGCTGGATTAACATCAGTAGGGATACAGTCAGTAACACAGGGCCCTGGGGGGGGGAGAGGGGTTACTGAGTGACAGTGTGAGGGAGGGGGATTAACATCAGTAGGGATACAGTCAGTAACACAGGGCACTGGGGGGGGGGGGGTTACTGAGGGACAGTGTGAGGGAGGGGGATTAACATCAGTAGGGATACAGTCAGTAACACAGGGCACTGGGGGGGGGGGGGAGAGGGGTTACTGAGGGACAGTGTGAGGGAGCTGGATTAACATCAGTAGGGATACAGTCAGTAACACAGGGCCCTGGGGGGGGGAGAGGGGTTACTGAGTGACAGTGTGAGGGAGGGGGATTAACATCAGTAGGGATACAGTCAGTAACACAGGGCACTGGGGGGGGGGGGGGTTACTGAGTGACAGTGTGGGGGAGGGGGATTAACATCAGTACAGATACAGTCAGTAACACAGGGCCCTGGGGGGGAGAGGGGTTACTGAGGGACAGTGTGAGGGAGGGGGATTAACATCAGTAGGGATACAGTCAGTAACACATGGCCCTGGGGGGGGGGAGAGGGGTTACTGAGTGACAGTGTGAGGGAGCTGGATTAACATCAGTACAGATACAGTCAGTAACACAGGGCACTGTGGGGGGAGAGGGGTTACTGAGTGACAGTGTGAGGGAGCTGGATTAACATCAGTAGGGATACAGTCAGTAACACAGGGCCCTGGGGGGGGGAGAGGGGTTACTGAGTGACAGTGTGAGGGAGCTGGATTAACATCAGTAGGGATACAGTCAGTAACACAGGGCCCTGGGGGGGAGAGGGGTTACTGAGGGACAGTGTGAGGGAGCTGGATTAACATCAGTAGGGATACAGTCAGTAACACAGGGCCCTGGGGGGGGAGAGGGGTTACTGAGTGACAGTGTGAGGGAGCTGGATTAACATCAGTAGGGATACAGTCAGTAACACAGGGCACTGGGGGGGGGGGAGAGGGGTTACTGAGGGACAGTGTGAGGGAGGGGGATTAACATCAGGGGAGATACAGTCAGTAACACAGGGCACTGGGGGGGGGAGAGGGGTTACTGAGGGACAGTGTGGGGGAGGGGGATTAACATCAGGGGAGATACAGTCAGTAACACAGGGCCCTGGGGGGGGAGAGGGGTTACTGAAGGACAGTGTGAGGGAGCTGGATTAACATCAGTAGGGATACAGTCAGTAACACAGGGCCCTGGGGGGGGGGGGGGGGGTTACTGAGGGACAGTGTGAGGGAGGGGGATTAACATCAGGGGAGATACAGTCAGTAACACAGGGCCCTGGGGGGGGGAGAGGGGTTACTGAGGGACAGTGTGAGGGAGGGGGATTAACATCAGTAGGGATACAGTCAGTAACACAGGCCCCTGGGGGGAGAGGGGTTACTGAGGGACAGTGTGAGGGAGCTGGATTAACATCAGTAGGGATACAGTCAGTAACACAGGGCCCTGGGGGGGAGAGGGGTTACTGAGTGACAGTGTGAGGGAGCTGGATTAACATCAGTAGGGATACAGTCAGTAACACAGGGCACTGGGGGGGGGAGAGGGGTTACTGAGGGACAGTGTGAGGGAGGGGGATTAACATCAGGGGAGATACAGTCAGTAACACAGGGCCCTGGGGGGGGGAGAGGGGTTACTGAGGGACAGTGTGAGGGAGGGGGATTAACATCAGTAGGGATACAGTCAGTAACACAGGCCCCTGGGGGGAGAGGGGTTACTGAGGGACAGTGTGAGGGAGCTGGATTAACATCAGTAGGGATACAGTCAGTAACACAGGGCCCTGGGGGGGGAGAGGGGTTACTGAAGGACAGTGTGAGGGAGGGGGATTAACATCAGTAGGGATACAGTCAGTAACACAGGGCCCTGGGGGGGGGGAGAGGGGTTACTGAGGGACAGTGTGAGGGAGGGGGATTAACATCAGTAGGGATACAGTCAGTAACACAGGGCCCTGGGGGGGAGAGGGGTTACTGAGGGACAGTGTGAGGGAGCTGGATTAACATCAGTAGGGATACAGTCAGTAACACAGGGCCCTGGGGGGGAGAGGGGTTACTGAGGGACAGTGTGAGGGAGCTGGATTAACATCAGTAGGGATACAGTCAGTAACACAGGGCCCTGGGGGGGGAGAGGGGTTACTGAGTGACAGTGTGAGGGAGAGGGATTAACATCAGTAGGGATACAGTCAGTAACACAGGGCCCTGGGGGGGGAGAGGGGTTACTGAGGGACAGTGTGAGGGAGCTGGATTAACATCAGTAGGGATACAGTCAGTAACACAGGGCACTGGGGGGGGGGGAGAGGGGTTACTGAGGGACAGTGTGAGGGAGAGGGATTAACATCAGTAGGGATACAGTCAGTAACACAGGGCCCTGGGGGGGAGAGGGGTTACTGAGTGACAGTGTGAGGGAGCTGGATTAACATCAGTAGGGATACAGTCAGTAACACAGGGCCCTGGGGGGGGGAGAGGGGTTACTGAGGGACAGTGTGAGGGAGCTGGATTAACATCAGTAGGGATACAGTCAGTAACACAGGGCACTGGGGGGGGGGAGAGGGGTTACTGAGTGACAGTGTGAGGGAGGGGGATTATCATCAGTAGGGATACAGTCAGTAACACAGGGCCCTGTGTATGACCCTCCGATATATTCCTCTTGTCTAGCTCCGTACCAGCCTCCGATGTTGTCAGCATCACCAGGAGATGTTCTCGATGTGGGTCTCCCTGTGAATTTGAGCTGTCGTTCCTCTGGGGGATTCCCAGCACCAGTTCTGAACTGGACCGATGACGCTGGGAGACCTCTGCCCCTGAATATGGAAGAGAACACTTCAGTGGCAGCTGATCCTATAACGGGCCTGTACAATGTCTCCAGCAACATCCGGATCATTGCCCCCCTCGGAATGTCGGTTCGCTGTTCCATCTTAAACAGGAGGACTTCGGAACACCTGCATTCCTCAGTGTGGACATGTAAGTGTTTTCATAGAGCGTTTGGTCTTCGCACAGCGGTGAACTGTCGCTCAAAAACACAAGGACCTGAGTTCCCTTACCACATCATCCGTCCTTTCAGTGCACACACTGGCTCCTGATAGTGAGAAAGTACAAGATAGCATGGGGTTAGATCCAGGGTAAAGCTCCCTCTACACTGGCCCCCATCAAACACTCCCAGGACAGGAACAGCACAGGATTAGATCCAGGGTAAAGCTTCCTCTACACTGTACCCCTATCAAACACTCCCAGGACAGGGACAGCACTGGATTAGATACAGAGTAAAGCTCCCTCTACACTGTCCCCTATCAAACACTCCCAGGATAGGGACAGCACTGGATTAGATACAGGGTAAAGATCTCTCTACACTGTCTCCCATCAAACACTCCCAGGACAGGGACAGCACAGGATTAGATACAGGGTAAAGCTCCCACTACACTGTCCCCCATCAAACACTCCCAGGATAGGGACAGCACGGGGGTTAGATACAGAGTAAAGCTCCCTCTACACTGTCCCCATCAAACACTCCCAGGACAGGGACAACACGGGGTTAGATACAGAGTAAAGCTCCCTCTACACTGTCCCCTCATCAAATACTCCCAGGACAGGGACAACACGGGGTTAGATACAGAGTAAAGCTCCCTCTACACTGTCCCCTCATCAAACACTCCCAGGACAGGGACAGCACGGGGTTAGATACAGAGTAAAGCTCACTCTACACTGTCCCCCATCAAACACTCCCAGGACAGGGACAGCACGGGGTTAGATACAGAGTAAAGCTCCCTCTACACTGTCCCCTATCAAACACTCTCAGGACAGGGACAGCACGGGGTTAGATACAGAGTAAAGCTCCCTCTACACTGTCCCCCCATCAAACACTCCCAGGACAGGGACAGCACGGGGTTAGATACAGAGTAAAGCCCACACTACACTGTCCCCCATCAAACACTCCCAGGACAGGGACAGCACGGGGTTAGATATAGAGTAAAGCCCACACTACACTGGGAATGTTGCCAGACTCCGATGGGTCACCATGTGGGGTATATGGAGAGAGGTCAGTGTGTGTGTTCTGGGGACTGACATGTTCACTGGTGTAGGTGGAGAGGTATGGCGGGGGGGGGGGGGGGGGGGAATGGTGTGGGGAGTGGGTGCTGGGTCCTGGGTCCGAGCCGTGGAGCCCTGGGGGAGTGGTATCTCAGGAGCAGCTGGTCACACACAGTGCCGGCCTTTCCATGGTGTTGCTGCGATGAAGGGGGCAGGCACAGCGCGTGACGGTGATTGACCACGGGACAGCCAACGTGAGCCGAACATTTACCCAGAATGCTTTCTTCCCTCCCGCCCACAGATACCCACACCGACTCGGGTTCACAGTCTGACGCTGGCTACCCTCAGTACCTCATCGCTCTCTCTGTGTCCATCAGTGCTGTAGTCTGTGTGGGGCTGATTGTTGCGATCATCTGTTCACACAGGGGACGATACAGAGGTAAGAGCTCCCTTCCAGAATACTGCGTCCGGGTCTGGTCACCCTGCTATAGGAAGGACGGGACTCTCTGCTAAGGGTGCAGAAGTGATTCACCAGGATGTTCCTGGGACTGGAGGGTTGATGTGCAGGGGTGACACAGGTTAGCACTGCTGCCTCACGGGACCTGGGTTCAATCCCAGCCTCAGGCAACTCTCTGTGTGGAGTTTGCACATTCTCCCCGTGTCTGCGTGGGTTTCCTCCAGGTGCTCCGGTTTCCTCCCACAATCCAAAGACATCCAGGTTAGGGTGGATTGGCCATGCTAAATTGTCCCATAGTGCCCAGGGGTGTGCAGGTTAGGGTGGATTGGCCATGCTAAATTGTCCCATAGTGCCCAGGGATGTGTAGGTTAGGGTGGATTGGCCATGGGAAATTGCCCCATAGTGTCCAGGGATGTGCAGGTTAGGGTGGATTGGCAATGCTAAATTGTCCCATAGTGCTCAGGGATGTGTAGGTTAGGGTGGATTGGCGATGCTAAATTGTCCCATAGTGTCCAGGGATGTGTAGGTTAGGGTGGATTGGCCATGGGAAATTGTCCCATAGTGTCCAGGGATGTGCAGGTTAGGGTGGATTGGCAATGCTAAATTGTCCCATAGTGCTCAGGGATGTGTAGGTTAGGGTGGATTGGCGATGCTAAATTGTCCCATAGTGCCCAGGGGTGTGCAGGTTAGGGTGGATTGGCCATGCTAAATTGTCCCATAGTGCCCAGGGATGTGTAGGTTAGGGTGGATTGGCCATGGGAAATTGCCCCATAGTGTCCAGGGATGTGCAGGTTAGGGTGGATTGGCAATGCTAAATTGTCCCATAGTGCTCAGGGATGTGTAGGTTAGGGTGGATTGGCGATGCTAAATTGTCCCATAGTGTCCAGGGATGTGTAGGTTAGGGTGGATTGGCCATGGGAAATTGTCCCATAGTGTCCAGGGATGTGCAGGTTAGGGTGGATTGGCAATGCTAAATTGTCCCATAGTGCTCAGGGATGTGTAGGTTAGGGTGGATTGGCGATGCTAAATTGTCCCATAGTGCTCAGGGATGTGTAGGTTAGGGTGGATTGGCCATGGGAAATTGTCCCATAGTGCTCAGGGACGTGCAGGTTAGGGTGGATTGGCCATGCTAAATTGTCCCATAGTGTTCAGGGATGTGCAGGTTGGGGTGGATTGGCCATGCTAAATTGTCCCATAGTGTCCAGGGATGTGCAGGTTAGGGTGGATTGGCCATGCTAAATTGTCCCATAGTGCTCAGGGATGTGTAGGTTAGGGTGGATTGGCCATGGGAAATTGTCCCATAGTGCTCAGGGACGTGCAGGTTAGGGTGGATTGGCCATGGGAAATTGTCCCAAAGTGCCCAGGGATGTGCAGGTTAGGGTGGATTGACCATGCTAAATTGTCCCATAGTGCCCAGGGATGTGTAGGTTAGGGTGGATTGGCCATGGGAAATTGTCCCATAGTGCTCAGGGATGTGCAGGTTAGGGTGGATTGGCCATGCTAAATTGTCCCATAGTGCCCAGGGATGTGTAGGTTAGGGTGGATTGGCCATGCTAAATTGTCCCATAGTGCCCAGGGATGTGTAGGTTAGGATGGATTGGCCATGGGAAATTGTCCCATAGTGCCCAGGGAGTTGCAGGTTAGGGTGGATTGGCCATGCTAAATTGTCCCATACTGCCCAGGGAAGTGCAGGTTAGGGTGGATTGGCCGTGCTAAATTGTCCCATAGTGCTCAGGGATGTGCAGGTTAGGGTGGATTGGCCATGGGAAATTGTCCCATAGTGCCCAGGGATGTGCAGGTTAGGGTGGATTGGCCATGCTAAATTGTCCCATAGTGTCCAGGGATGTGTTGGTTAGGGTGGATTGGCCATGCTAAATTGTCCCATAGTGCCCAGGGATGTGCAGGTTAGGGTGGATTGACCATGCTAAATTGTCCCATAGTGCCCAGGGATGTGAAGGTTAGGGTGGATTGGCCATGCTAAATTGTCCCATAGTGCCCAGGGATGTGTAGGTTAGGGTGGATTGGCCATGCTAAATTGTCCCATAGTGTCCAGGGATGTGCAGGTTAGGTTGGGTTGGCCATGGGAAATTGTCCCATAGTGTCCAGGGATGTGCAGGTTAGGGTGGATTAGTCAGGGGTAAGTTTAGGATAATAGAGTAGGGGAATGCGTCTGAGTGGATGACTCTTCAGAGGGTCGATGTGGATATGTTGGGCCGAATGGCCTGTTTCCACACAGTAGGGATCCTATGAGACTGGGGCTGTTTTCCCTGGAGTGTCGGAGGCTGAGGGGTGACCTTATAGAGGTTTATAAAATCATGAGGGGCATGGATAGGATAAATGGAGAAAGTCTTTTCCCTGAGGTGGGGGAGTCCAGAACTAGAGAGGCATAGGTTTAGGGTGAGAGGGGAAAGATATAAAAGAGACCTAAGGGGCAACTTTTTCACCCAGAGGGTGGTACGTGTATGGAATGAGCTGCCAGAGGATATGGTGGAGGCTGGGACAATTACAACATTTAAGGGGCATTTGGATGGGTATATGAATAGGAAGGGTTTGGAGGGATATGGGCCGGGTGCTGGCAGGTGGGACTAGATTGGGTTGGGATATCTGGGTCAGCATGGACGGGTTGGGCCGAAGGGTCTGTTTCCGTGCTGTCACACTCTTGACTATGAGACGTCAATCTTGCCCCTCCCCCACCTCCTTACCCAACCCGTTCCCCCCATTTCAGGCCATGGAGCCATTTTTAGTCTCCAGGAGGAGACCATTTGGCCTGTTGGGTTTTTCCTGATAGCCCCTTCTGTGTCTCCATCCTCCGCCCTGTAGCTTGGTATTGTTTGATCTCTGAGGGGACTGAGGCCTGAAATGAACTCCAGAGGGAGGGGGAGGAGGGGAAGCTTGGTTGTGGCTGTCTCTCTGGGGTTGAAGGGCCTCGAATGGTCGCTCAGCACCTCCCTCCATTCTGATCCCTTTCACACTCTCTCTCTCTCTCTCTCTCACACACAGGTGTGCCCAGCACAGACACAGCAGAGAATCCCGCCAAAAGTGAGCCCTCGATGACAGGTATTCACTCAATCGTTTACCTACAAACCCATCTCCTCTCTCTCTTTATTTTCACATCCCCCTCTCTCTCTCTCCCCTTCTCCAAAATCCTCTCTCACACTCCCTCTCCTTTGTTCTCCCTCTCTTCAGCATCCTTCCTGTCTTGGAAACTCACTCTCTACTATTCCTCTCTCTCTCTCTCTCCCTCTCTCTTTCACTATCTGTCTCTCTCTCTCTCTCTCTCTCTCCCTCTCTTTCACTATCTCTCTCTCTCTCTCTTTCTCTCTCTCTCTCTCTCTCTCTCTCTCTCTCTCTCCCTCTCTTTCACTATCTCTCTGTCTCTCCCTCTCTCTTTCACTATCTGTCTCTCTCTCTCTCTCTCTCTCTCTCCCTCTCTTTCACTATCTCTCTGTCTCTCTCTCTCTCTTTCACTATCTGTCTCTCTCACTTTCTCTCTCTCTCTCTCCCTCCTCCATTCCCTGATTCTCCTTCCTGTCTTTTCATTATTCCGACAGACGCTCTCTCTTCCCGTCTCTCTTTCTCCTCCCCTCTTTATCTTTCCTCCTGTCTGTCTTTCTCCATCCCTCTATCCTGACCCACTTGCACTGACTGAGCGTGTGTGTGTGTGTGTGTATATTGTCATGTGGGTGGGCTATTTGGCCATGTGGGGCATCGCAGCTGAGCACCAGCCTGTCCTGTCAGCTATAGCAGTCACTCCTCTGTTTAAATCTCACATCACCCTCCCCTCGCCTACCTCCTTAATCCCCTCCAGCCCCTACACCCCTCCCTATCTCTGACACCTCCTCCAATCCCTACATCTCTCCCTATCTCTGTAACCCCCTCCAGCCCCTACACCTCCTCCCTATCTCTGTAACCCCCTCCAGCCCCTACACCCCCTCCCTATCTCTGTAACCCCCTCCAGTCCCTATACCCCCTCCCTATCTCTGTAACCCCCTCCAATCCCTATTCCCCCTCCCAATCTCTGTAACCCCCTCCCTATCTCTGTAACCTCCTCCAGCCCCTACAACCCCTCCCTATCTCTGTAACCCCCTCCAATCCCTACACTCCTCCCTATCTCTGTAACCCCCTCCAGTCCCTATACCCCCTCCCTATCTCTGTAACCCCCTCCAATCCCTATTCCCCCTCCCAATCTCTGTAACCCCCTCCCTATCTCTGTAACCCCCTCCAGCCCCTACACCCCCTCCCTATCTCTGTAACCCCCTCCAATCCCTACACCCCCTCCCTATCTCTGTAACCCCCTCCAATCCCTACACCCCCCTCCCTATCTCTGTAACCCCCTCCAGCCCCTACACCCCCTCCCTATCTCTGTAACCCCCTCCAGTCCCTATACCCCCTCCCTATCTCTGTAACCCCCTCCAATCCCTATTCCCCCTCCCAATCTCTGTAACCCCCTCCCTATCTCTGTAACCCCCTCCAGCCCCTACACCCCCTCCCTATCTCTGTAACCCCCTCCAATCCCTACACCCCCTCCCTATCTCTGTAACCCCCTCCAATCCCTACACCCCCCTCCCTATCTCTGTAACCCCCTCCAGCCCCTACCCCCCTCCCTATCTCTGTAACCCCCTCCAGCCCCTACACCCCCTCCCTATCTCTGTAACCTCCTCCAGCCCCTACACCCCCTCCCTATCTCTGTAACCCCCTCCAGCCCCTACACCCGCCCCTATCTCTGTAATCCCCTTCCAACCCCCCCGGACAGCAAGAATGACCAAGTGGTGTGCGATGGTTAAATGGAGAGTGGGACGTGTCTGAGTGAGGGGGTTGGAAGCCTGCAAATCCACTCAACGCCACAAGGTGGGGAGTGCGTGCTGGGTCCGACCATTAACATTGTTCCCCATTCTCGCCTCGCAGAGCTGCAGGCCATTTAGAATGGGCACTGCGAGATCGACCCCACTTTGTTGGGAAGCACGGACTGGAGGTACACCAGGTCAGGAAGAGCAGGTGATGCACCCCAGTGCTGAATAGCAGCTGGACCTGACAAGGAACAGAAGCCTCACACCCAGCATCAGAGAACTCTGGAACGTCGAGGAAAGAGTTGGGCGTCACGGAATTGCAGGATTAGGCTTGAAGCGTTGGGAAGTCAGGGGTGGATGGAGAAGGAACTGAGGGAAGAGACACTTTGCATTTCTGTAGCGACTTTCACCATCCCACAATGCCTCACAGCTCGTTTTTATTCAGAACGAGGGCACCACTGCAGTGGAGAGGATGAGGGGATGTTGATTTGTACACAGCAAAATCCCCTGAGAAGGCAATGTGACTCTGATCATCTGACATGCTGACATCCAATAAACTCAGGGACACTTTTACCCCATTGATCAGATCTCCAGATCTCTGGGGATTCCCTCGGTGGATTCCCGCTGAGGGTCTGGAACTGAAAGTTGGAGTGAGATTGGGTTTTGATCATTGATCTGTGGTTGGCCATTGTAGTCAACAGAAATGTCGTACAAGAGTTGACCTAACAATATGCGAATGAAGTATATTTTGTAAGTAATATTTGTACAGTTTTGTAAATGGGAAGAAATGGTGTATAAATATCTGATTTTTTTAACGATTACTTTTTGTGGATTTTTATTACATGCCCCATCAAACTCTCCCAGGACAGGGACAGTACGAGGTTAGATACAGAATAAATCTTTCTTTACACTGTCCCCCATCAAACACTCCCAGGACAGGGACAGTACGGGGTTAGATACAGAATAAATCTTTCTTTACACTGTCCCCCATCAAACACTCCCAGGACAGGGACAGTACGGGGTTAGATACAGAGTAAAGCTCCCTCTACACTGTCCCCCATCAAACACTCCCAGGACAGGGACGGTACGGGGTTAGATACAGAGTAAAGCTCCCTCTACACTGTCCCCCATCAAACACTCCCAGGACAGGGACAGTACGGGGTTAGATACAGAGTAAAGCTTCCTCTACACTGTCCCCCATCAAACACCCCCAGGACAGGGACAGCACGGGGTTAGATACAGAGTAAAGCTCCCTCTACACTGTCCCCATCAAATACTCCCAGGACAGGGACAGCACAGGGTTAGATACAGAGTAAAGCTCACTCTACACTGTCTCCCATCAAACACTCCCAGGACAGGGACAGCACAGGGTTAGATACAGAGTAAAGCTCTCTCTACACTGTCTCCCATCAAACACTCCCAGGACAGGGACAGCACGGGGTTAGATACAGAGTAAAGCTTCCTCTACACTGTCCCCCATCAAACACCCCCAGGACAGGGACAGCACGGGGTTAGATACAGAGTAAAGCTCCCTCTACACTGTCCCCATCAAATACTCCCAGGACAGGGACAGCACAGGGTTAGATACAGAGTAAAGCTCACTCTACACTGTCTCCCATCAAACACTCCCAGGACAGGGACAGCACAGGGTTTGATACAGAGTAAAGCTCTCTCTACACTCACCCCCATCAAACACTCCCAGGACAGGGACAGCACGGGGTTAGATACAGAGTAAAGCTCCCTCTACACTGTCTCCCATCAAATACTCCCAGGACAGGGACAGCACGGGGTTAGATACAGAGTAAAGCTCCCTCTACACTGTCCCCCATCAAACACTCCCAGGGACAGCGACAGCACGGGGTTAGATACAGAGTAAAGCTCTCTCTACACTGTCCCCCCATCAAACACTCCCAGGGACAGCGACAGCACGGGGTTAGATACAGAGTAAAGCTGCCTCTACACTGTCCCCCCATCAAACACTCCCAGGACAGGGACAGCACGGGGTTAGAGACAGAGTAAAGCTCCCTCTACACTGTCCCCCATCAAACACTCCCAGGACAGGGTCAGCTTGGGGTTAGATACAGAGTAAAGCTCCCTCTACACTGTCCCCCCATCAAACACTCCCAGGACAGGGACAGCGCGGGGTTAGATACAGAGTAAAGCTCCCTCTACAATATCCCTCTGTATAGTTTGTGCATGAGGCAGACTGCCCAGGTATGAGGTTGTAATGGGCTGTGTCTCTGGACTCTGTGCACACTCTCTCTCTGTGTTCCCTGATCCTGCACGGTGTTCGATGCTGAAGTGGCCCATCCCTGCTCTGTTTACCCTCTGCCCCTTCAGCCAGAGCGAAAAGGCCACTGCTCCCCTCTCGCCAACGGTAACGCAGGCGGCTTGGTCTTGGTCACCAGCGGTGAGCTACCAAGGGAGTGGGCGTGTCTCTGCCTGGCACCGCGGTTCACCAGTCTCTGAGCGCCCTGTGTTGCCAGCGGGGTAGGTGGCAATGCCACCGAAACATGGCTTCCATCACACGGCCGTGTCTCGAAAAGTCAAAGACCTCAATGCAACCCACCCTTCATTCGGTGGGGGGGGGGTGCCTCAGAACAGTCAGTCAAGGGGAACATGCGACATCCTGCTGCAGCACAGGCAGTTGCCCACCAGGGGGCAGTCAGGTCTGGATGTTGGAGGGAGTGACTGTACCTTCCTCAGGACAGGGTGGGCGTGCATCACAGTCAGCTCTATTTGATTGCCTTTTATTTCTTTGTGTGTGATTTCTTTTTGTTATTTGTGTGTCACTGCCTGGGCTGGTGCGGTGGCTCAGTGGTTAGCACTGCTGCCTCCCAGCGCTCAGGTCGCAGGTTCGATTCCAGCCTCCGGTGACTGTCTGTGTGGGTTTGCTCTGGTTTTTTTTCCCCACCGTCCAAAGATGTGGGTGAATCGGCCACGCTAAATTGCCAGTTGTGTTTGCTACATCAGTCAGAGGGAAATAGGTCTGGGTGGGTTACTCTTCAGAGGGTCGGTGTGGACTGGTTGGGCTGAAGGGACTGTAGGGAATCTAATCTAATCTGTACAAACAGATTCAAGAACAGCTTCTTCCTTAGTGTTATCAGACTGATGAATGGCCGTCTCATACATTAGAGTCAATATTTCTCTTGCGCCTTCTCTGCAGCTGTGACTATGAGATTCTGTATTCTGTGGTGTTTCCCTGAGGCTCTTAACTAAGGGATGATTTGTCTGGTCAGCTAACAAACCAATACTTTTCACTGTATCTCAGTACACTTGACAATAATACATCAACTCCAAACCAAAGATGCTGGGAAATGGAGGAAACTAAGGTATTGGGGAGCATGGATACAGAGGGGACAGAGATTGTGAATGTTTCACAGCTTTAATCGATAGTCACAGGTGAGGTGCCGGAAGACTGGAGGTTGGCAAACGTGGTGCCACTGTTTAAGAAGGGCGGTGAGGATTCTGGGTAATCCAAGATAGAGGACGGGAAAAATTTCTGGCTGTAAGAGCTGCTCCTTTTTTTTGAGGTATTTAAGGTGTTGGAGGTGATTTCCTCGAATTCCAGGAGCAGCAATTATGCTGTTGCATTGTTTTGGAACTTTGGGAAAAAAAAGTCAAAACAACAGGAGTTTAAAAGGGAGAAGGGCAGACAACGGAAGCACATGGTGAGGACAATGAAGGAGATAGAGAGGGAGAGAATCTGCACAGTTACCGCCTTTGCTGTTTGAATTCGTGTATCGCTGGACATCGGAGTGCATCTGGGAAAATTAACAAACAGTCAAATTCACAACTAATCTTGGAGGAACTGTTGGGCGAAGTTCACAGCACCGAATCAGAGAAGTTAATTGTTGTTTTAAGTCTGTCCAAGAGAGAGGCTGCAGTCGTGAGTATAGTGGATTCTTTCTTGATTATATGTTTTTGGAGATAAGTCTCTTGATTAAACTTGAAATATAAGCCATAGCTATTAATTTAACCTGGGGCAGTGTTTGTAGAGGAATAAGACGGTGTTATTTTCTGGTCTGTAGATTGTGAAGGAGCAAAAATGGCCTTTGCAGTGATATGTACTTCTTGTCAGATGTGGGAGTTTAAAGAGAGTTTAAGGGTTACTGCGGATTATATCTGCCATAAATGCTGTTGGATGTGGATCTTATCAAATCGAGTGGATCGGTTGGAGAGACAGATAGAAGAGATGAGGAATTTACAACAACAACAGTATGTGATGGATGGCAGTTATAGGAAGGGGGGAAAGTCTCAGATACAGTCACATAGATGAGTTAACTCCAGGAAGGGTAAGAGAGGTAGGCAGCTAGTGCAGGAGTCTTTTGTGGATATACCCATTTCAAAACAGGTATGCTGTTTTGGAAAATGTAGGGGGTGATGGATTCTCAGGGGAACACAACACGAACAGCCAAGTTTCTGGTATTGAGACTGGCTCTAATGCAACGAGGGGTACGTTGGCTTCCAAGAGATCAATTGTGTGAGGGGATTCTGTAGTCAGAGGTACAGACAGACGTTTCTGTAGCCAGCAGAGAAAAAACAGAATGGTGTGTTATTTCCCTGGTGCCAGGATCAAGGATGTCTCAGAGAGGGTGCAGAATGTTCTCACGGGGGAGAGGGGCCAGCAGGAGGTCATTGTCCACATTGGAACCAACGACATTGGAAGGGAAATGGTTGAGACTGTGAAGGGAGATTACAGAGAGTTAGGCAGAAATTTTAAAAGGAGGTCCTTAAGGATAGTAATATCTGGATTACTCCCAGTGCTATGAGCTAGTGAGGGTAGCAATAGGAGGATAGAGCAGATGAATGCATGGCTGAGGAGCTGGTGTATGGGAGAAGGATTCACATTTTTGGATCATTGGAATCTCTTTTGGGGTAGAAGTGACCTGTACAAGAAGGACGGATTGCACCTAAATTGGAAGGGGACTAATATACTGGCAGGGAGATTTGCTCGAACTACTTGGGAGGATTTAAACTAGTAAGGTGGGGGGGGGGGAGTGGGGGGGGGGGGAGTGGGGGGGGGTGGGGTGGGGGGGGTGGGGGAGGGGGGGAGTGGGGGTGGGTGGGGTGGGGGGGGTGGGGGAGGGGGGGAGTGGGGGGGGTGGGGTGGGGGGGGTGGGGGAGGGGGGGAGTGGGGTGGGGTGGGGTGGGGGGGGGGGTGGGTGGGGGGGTGGGTGGGGGGGAGGGGGGGGGGGTTGGTGGGGGGGTGGGACCCAGGGAGATAGTGAGGAAAGAGATTGATCTGAGACGGGTACAGCTGAGAACAGAAGTGAGTCAAACAGTCAGGGCAGGCAGGGACAAGGTAGGACTAATAAATTAAACTGCATTTATTTCAATGCAAGGGTCCTAACAGGGAAGGCAGATGAACTCAGGGCATGGTTAGGGACATGGGACTGGGATATCATAGCAATTACAGAAACATGGCTCAGGGATGGGCAGGACTGGCAGCTTAATGTTCCAGGATACAAATGCTACAGGAAGGATAGAAAGGGAGGCAAGAGAGGAAGGGGGAGTGGCATTTTTGATAAGGGATAGCATTACCGCTGTACTGAGGGAGGATATTTCCCAGAAATACATCCAGGGAAGTTATTTGGATGGAATTGAGAAATAAGAAAGGGATGATCACCTTATTGGGATTGTATTATAGACCCCCTAATAGTCAGAGGGAAATTGAGAAACAAACTTGTAAGGAGATCTCAGCTGTCTGTAAGAATAATAGGGTGGTTATGGTCGGGGATTTTAACTTTTCCAAACATTGACTGGGACTGCCATAGTGTTAAAGGTTTAGATGGAGAGGAATTTGTTAAGTGTGTACAAGACAATTTTCAGATTCAGTACCTACTAGAGAAGGTGCAAAACTTGACCTACTCTTGGGAAATAAGGCAGGGCAGGTGACTGAGGTGTCAGTGGGGGAGCACTTTGGGGCCAGCGACCATAATTCTATTAGATTTAAAATAGTGATGGAAAAGGATAGACCAGATCTAAAAGTTGAAGTTCTAAATTGGAGAAAGACCAATTTTGACAGTATTAGGCAAGAACTTTCGGAAGCTGATTGGAGCCAGATGTTCGCAGGTAAAGGGACGGCTGGAAAATGGGAAGCCTTCAGAAATGAGATAACAAGAATCGAGAGAAAGTATATTCCTGTCAGGGTGAAAGGGAAGGCTGGTAGGTATAGGGAATGTTGGATGACTAAAGAAATTGAGGGTTTGGTTAAGAAAAAGAAGGAAGCATATGTCAGGTACAGACAGGATAGATAGAGTGAATCCTTAGAAGAGTATAAAGGCAATAGGAGTATACTTAAGAGGGAAATCAGGAGGGCAAAACGGGGACATGAGATAGTTTTGGAAAATAGAATTAAGGAGAATCCAAAGGGTTTTTACAAATATATTAAGGACAAAAGGGTAACTAGGGAGAGAATAGGGCCCCTCAAAGATCAGCAAGACGGCCTTTGTGTGGAGCCACAGAAAATGGGGGAGATACTAAATGAATATTTTGCATTAGTATTTACTGTGGAAAAGGATATGGAAGATATAGACTGTAGGGAAATAGATGGTGACACCTTGCAAAATGTCCAGATTACAGAGGAGGAAATGCTGGATGTCTTGAAACGGTTAAAGGTGGATAAATCCCCAGGACCTGATCAGGTGTACCTGAGAACTCTGTGGGAAGCTGGAGAAGTGATTGCTGGGCCTCTTGCTGAGATATTTGTATCATCGATAGTCACAGGTGAGGTGCCGGAAGACTGGAGGTTGACAAACGTGGTGTCACTGTTTAAGAAGGGCGGTAAGGACAAGCCAGGGAACTACAGACCGGTGAACCTGACATCGGTGGTGGGCAAGTTGTTGGAGGGAATCCTGAGGGACAGAATGTACATGTTTTTGGAAAGGCAAGGACTGATTAGGGATAGTCAACATGGCTTTATGCATGGGAAATCACGTCTCACAAACTTGATTGAGTTTTTTGAAGAAGTAACAAAGAAGATTGATGAGGGCAGAGCAGTAGATGTGATCTATATGGACTTCAGTAAGGTGTTCGACAACGTTCCCCATGGGAGACTGATTAGCAAGGTTAGATCTCATGGAATACAGGGAGAACTAGCCATTTGGAGACAGAACTGGCTCAAAGGTAGAAGACAGAGGGTGGTGGTGGAGGGTTGTTTTTCAGACTGGAGGCCTGTGACCAGTGGAATGCCACAAGGATCGGTGCTGGGTCCTCTACTTCATCATTTACATAAATGATTTGGATATGAGCATAAGAGGTACAGTTAGCAAGTTTGCAGATGACACCAAAATTGGAGGTGTAGTGGACAGCGAAGAGGGTTACCTCAGATTACAACAGGATCTGGACCAGATGGGCCAATGGGCTGAGAAGTGGCAGATGGAGTTTAATTCAGATAAATGTGAGGTGCTGCATTTTGGGAAAGCAAATCTTAGCAGGACTTATACACTTAACGGTAAGGTCCGAGGGAGTGTTGCTGAACAAAGAGACCTTGGAGTGCAGGTTCATAGCTCCTTGTTTACCTGTGTGTCCACTTTCAAGGAGCTAAGTTGTGTACGAATCCAACACCAGAACGATTCCCTGGCTGAACCTTCAATGAATAACAATGGAACTCTGGACATTTATAGGGACAGGGACTGTCAGTGAAAACCCAGTCAGATTCCACCATTACTCAGGAGGTAGACATTTTGGGTTGTGAGACTTAACTTGCTTCCTTGAGTTGGTCTTATTTTATTTGCTCCTTGTTGAAATCATTGCTTCAGTATTGGATTGTCTGTGAAATTTCTCACCTGTGGTGGTTCACTCAAAATAGGGAGTATAGAGGTGAGGACTTGATATAGAGTCATAGAGATGTACGGAACAGAAACAGCCCCTTCGGTCCAACCCGTCCATGCTGACCCAGATATCCCAACCCAATCTAGTCCCACCTGCCAGCACCTGGCCCATATCCCTCCAAACCCTTCCTACTTTTGTAAGGTTTGTGAAGGTTTGTAGTTCAGGTTGAGGTTTAGGGTGTGGGTTTGCTCACTGAGCTGTAGGTTTGATATCCAGACGTTTCATTACCTGGCTCGGTGACATCATCAGTGGGGACCTCCAAGTGAAGCGAAGCTGTTGTCTCCTGCTTTCTATTTATATGTTTCTCCTGCATAGGGTTCCTGGGGTTAGTGGTGATGTAATTTCCTGTTCCTTTTCTGAGGGGCTGATAGATGGCATCTAGATCTGTGTGTTTGTTTATAGCGTTGTGGTTGGAGTGCCAGGCCTCTAGGAATTCTCTGGCATGTCTTTGCTCAGCCTGTCCCAGGATAGATGTGTTGTCCCAGTCGAAATGGTGGGTTTTTTTTCCTCCATGTGTAGGGCTACGAGGGAGAGGGGGTCGTGTCTTTTTGTGGCTAGCTGGTGTTCGTGTATCCTGGTGGATAACTTTCTTCCTGTTTGTCCCACGTAGTGTTTGTGACAGTCCTTGCATGGAACTTTGTAGATGACGTTGGTTTTGTCCATGGGTTGTACTGGGTCTTTTAAGTTTGTTGGGTTTTGTTTGAGAGTGTTGGTGGGTTTGTGTGCTACTAGGATTCCGAGGGGTCTTAGTACTCTGGCTGTCATTTCTGAGACTTCTTTGATGTGTGGTAAGGTGGTTAGGGTTTCTGGCTGTGTTTGGTCTGCTTGTCGTGGTTTGTTCTTGAGGAATCTGCGGACTGTATTTTTTGAGTAATCCGTTCTTCTTGAATACGTCGTATAGGTGGTTCTCCTCTGTTTTCTGAAGTTCGTCTCAGCTGCAGCGTAGGGCTACGTAGGACAAACAGGAAGAAAGTTATCCACCAGGATACACGAACACCAGCTAGCATCAAAAAGACACGACCCTCTCTCCCTCGTAGCCCTACACACGGAGGAAAACAAAACACCATTTTGACTGGGACAACACATCTATCCTGGGACAGGCTGAGCAAAGACATGCCAGAGAATTCCTAGAGGCCTGGCACTCCAACCACAACGCCAGAAACAAACACACAGATCTAGTTGCCATCTATCAACCCCTCAGAGAATGTACAGGAAATGACATCATCTCTCCAGTCCTCAGGTACAACTCCGGTAAGAGAGCGAGGATGCAAAGATCTTCGCAATCGCGTTGCTCGTTTCCCAAAGCAGCCGAGGACAAATCTGGTCCGGGCCTGGCGACTTGTCAATCTTAATGTTTCCTCACATGGTCTGCTGAGGTGAGGGTGGTTTAAGTTACCCCACAAGTGTCCAGGGAAGTACACTTTAGGTGGATCATTCACGGTAAACATAGGGTCCGTCTGGGTGGAATACCGATCGGAACGCAGACTCCTTTCGCATTATCTGAGTCCTGTGCAATCAGCCACCATTGCACTGACTGGAATGGCCGGGAAGGGCGCGTTTGAGACATGGGGGACAGGCTGGATAGGCTGGGACCTTTTTTCCCTGGAATATAATAGGTTGGACGAGGGTGACCCTATAGCAGCTTATAAAGTCATGAGGAGCATAGAGAAAGTGAACAGGCAGCTGTCTTTTCCCTGGAATAGGCGGGGGGCGCGTTGGGGATATGGGATTCCAAGACCGGGGGCGGGGGATGTTTTTAAGGTGACACAAGTGCGGTTTGAATCAGGCATGAGGGGCAATTGTTTTGACAGAGAGGGTGGTCCGTGCGTGGAATGAACTTTCTGAGGAAATCGGGGGGGGGGGGGAAGGTGTGGGGACAGTTACAATGTTTAAGAGACATTTGGATAAAGACATGGACAACAAGGTTTGGAGGGAGATGGAGCAGGCAGATGGGGCTAGTTTAGGTTGGGATTAGAGTTGGCAAGGACTGATCGGGCCGAAGGGTCTATTTCCACACTGTAGGACTCCATGAACAGCAGAGCTGATTAGGCCTAGTCCTGTTGCTATGGAGATGGGGGCAGGAAGGAGGCCATTCAGCCCACGGCCTTCGCCCTCGCTCCAAGTTCCCTCTGGTGACTCCCAGACCCTGTTCTGGACGAGCTGGGGAAAGAGGTGGGTGAGCGTTGGGCGCACAGGGAGCAGCTCTGCTGCAGCTCTGATGAGAACAGGAAGTTGATGATGCGGCAGGAAGCAGCCAGCCCTCGGTCGGTGGGAAAGGTCCACCTCTGATGGTTCATCTTTTTTGTTTTGTTGGGACTTTCTGCAGATCCGAGGTAGCCGTTTTCTGCCCCACCGTCGTGCCACCCGATCTGGAAACAGCGTGAGGGCCCGTCGCGACTCGGACGACAAAGGTGGTGAGCGAGGTAGGTGCCACTGGTGCTCATGGTTTCAATCGTTGTTTGAAAGCAAAAATAGCATGTCTCTTTTCATACACTCACTCTCCTCCTCCAGGAGTTTCAAGTTGACTTTTGAGCACTTTCATTTTGAACGTTTCTCCTACAAAGCCGTTCGCCATCTTCCCCCTCCCCCACCAAAAAAAAGAGTAAACATTCATGTGCAGATGATTCAGAACAGTCCTCGATTCTCAGAGATCTTAGTTTGCCCTTTGTCGAAGTATCTCTCTAACCCTTCGCACTTTCTCCCCCAGCTCACAATTACCAGTGGTCTGGGTAACGATGAGATTTAATCTGCTGTGCAAGAGCACGTTGTCCAAGGCTATATCATACCAACTATTGATAAGCTAACTTTCAATTGTGTGCCAAAGTCTTGACACATCTTGGGCATACTCTATCTCCACAACAGACACAAGGACAGATTCTTGCCTGCTTTGGTCAGACAACCGAAAGAACCTCTCAAGTTTCAAATTGAATGTCGATCTCGGTACAGGTTCTCTGCGGCTGTAACATTGTTCAGTTCTATTACCACAATGGAAAGCAAGCAAAACAAGACGTTTCACTGCACCGAGGTACAGCTAACGATAACGGGCGGCACGGTGGCACGGTGGTTAGCACTGCTGCCTCACAGCGCCAGAGACCTGGGTTCAATTCCCACCTCAGGTGACTGACTGTGTGGAGTTTGCACATTCTCCCCGTGTCTGCGTGGGTTTCCTCCGGGTGCTCCAGTTTCCTCCCACAGTCCAAAGATGTGCAGGTTAGGGTGGATTGGCCATGCTAAATTGCCTGTAGTGTTAGGTAAGGGGTATGGGTGGGTGGTGGGTCAGTGTGCACTTGCTGGGCCAATGGGCCTGTTTCCACACTGTTAATAATATATCAAAGGAAATCCTGTCTCCCTCCCTCGATCCAACTCTCTCAGTACTTTGCTCTTTCTTTCAATGCCTCTCACAGACTTTACTTCTCCATATCTCTTGATTTCCTCTCCCCCCATCATGGGATGTGGGCATCGCTGGCTTTTTATGGCCCCCCCTGTCTCTAGTTGCCCCCCTTGAGAAGGTGGGGGTGAGCTGCCTTATTGAGCCGCTGCAGTCCATGTACTGTGGGTAGACCCACAATGTCCCTGAGTGAGGGAATTCCAGGATTCTGACCCAGGAAGGAATGGGAGATATATTTCCAAGTCGGGATGGTGAGGGGCTCGGAGGGGAACTTGCAGGGGGTGGTGTTCCCATGTACCTGCTGCCCCTTGTCCTTCTCGATGGAAGTGGCTGTGGGTTTGGAAGGTGCTGCCTGAGGGTCTTTGGTGAGTTTCTGCAGTGGGTCTTGTAGATGGTACACACTGCAGTTACTGAGGGTCGGTGGGGGGAGGGAGGGGATGGTACACACTGCTGTTACTGAGGGTCGGTGGGGGGAGGGAGGGGATGGTACACACTGCAGTTACTGAGGGTCGGTGGGGGAGGGAGGGGATGGTACACACTGCTGTTACTGAGGGTCGGTGGTGGGGCGGAGGGGATGGTACACACTGCAGTTACTGAGGGTCGGTGGGGGGAGGGAGGGGATAGTACACACTGCAGTTACTGAGGGTCGGTGGGGGGAGGGAGGGGATGGTACACACTGCTGTTACTGAGCGTCGGTGGGGGGAGGGAGGGAATGGTACACACTGCTGTTACTGAGGGTCGGTGGGGGGAGGGAGGGGATGGTACACACTGCTGTTACTGAGGGTCAGTGGGGGGGAGGGACGGGATGGTACACACTATTGTTACTGAGGGTCGGTGGGGGGAGGGAGGGGATGGTACACACTGCTGTTACTGAGAGTCGGTGGGGGGGAGGGAGTGGATGGTACACACTGCTGTTACTGAGGGTCGGTGGGGGGAGGGAGGGGATGGTACACACTATTGTTACTGAGGGTCGGTGGGGGGAGGGAGGGGATGGTACACACTGCTGTTACTGAGCGTCAGTCGGGGGAGGGAGGGGATGGTACACACTGCTGTTACTGAGGGTCGGTGGGGGGAGGGAGGGGAGGGTACACACTATTGTTACTGAGGGTCGGTGGGGGGAGGGAGGGGATGGTACACACTATTGTTACTGAGGGTCGGTGGGGGGAGGGAGGGGATGGTACACACTGCTGTTACTGAGCGTCAGTCGGGGGAGGGAGGGGATGGTACACACTGCTGTTACTGAGGGTCGGTGGGGGAGGGAGGGGATGGTACACACTGCTGTTACTGAGGGTCGGTGGGGGGAGGGAGGGGATGGTACACACTGCTGTTACTGAGGGTCGGTGGGGGAGGGAGGGGAGGGTACACATTGCTGTTACTGAGGGTCGGTGGGGGGAGGGAGGGGATGGTACACACTGCTGTTACTGAGCGTCGGTGGGGGGGGGGAGGGGATGGTACACACTGCTGTTACTGAGGGTCGGTGGGGGGGGGGAGGGGATGGTACACACTGCTGATACTGAGGGTCGGTGGGGGGGGGATGGTACACACTGCTGTTACTGAGCGTCGGTGGGGGGGAGGGAGGGGATGGTACACACTGCTGTTACTGAGCGTCGGTGGGGGGAGGGAGGGGATGGTACACACTGCTGTTACTGAGGGTCGGTGGGGGAGGGAGGGGATGGTACACACTGCTGTTACTGAGGGTCGGTGGGGGGAGGGAGGGGATGGTACACATTGCTGTTACTGAGGGTCGGTGGGGGGAGGGAGGGGATGGTACACATTGCTGTTACTGAGTGTCGGTGGGGGGGAGGGAGGGGATGGTACACACTGCTGTTACTGAGCGTCGGTGGGGGGAGGGAGGGGATGGTACACACTGCTGTTACTGAGCGTCGGTGGTGGGGAGGGAGGGGATGGTACACACTGCTGTTACTGAGGGTCGGTGGGGGGAGGGAGGGGATGGTACACACTGCTGTTACTGAGCGTCGGTGGGGGGAGGGAGGGGATGGTACACACTGCTGTTACTGAGCGTCGGTGGGGGGAGGGAGGGGATGGTACACACTGCTGTTACTGAGGGTCGGTGGGGGGAGGGAGGGGATGGTACACACTGCTGTTACTGAGGGTCGGTGGGGGGAGGGAGGGGATGGTACACACTGCTGTTACTGAGGGTCGGTGGGGGGAGGGAGGGGATGGTACACACTGCTGTTACTGAGCGTCGGTGGGGGAGGGAGGGAGGGGATGGTACACACTGCTGTTACTGAGAGTCGGTGGGGGGAGGGAGGGGAGGGTACACACTATTGTTACTGAGAGTCGGTGGGGGGAGGGAGGGGATGGTACACACTATTGTTACTGAGAGTCGGTGGGGGGATGGAGGGGATGGTACACACTATTGTTACTGAGGGTCGGTGGGGGGAGGGAGGGGATGGTACACACTGCTGTTACTGAGCGTCAGTCGGGGGAGGGAGGGGATGGTACACACTGCTGTTACTGAGGGTCGGTGGGGGGAGGGAGGGGAGGGTACACATTGCTGTTACTGAGGGTCGGTGGGGGGAGGGAGGGGATGGTACACACTGCTGTTACTGAGCGTCGGTGGGGGGGGGGGAGGGGATGGTACACACTGCTGTTACTGAGGGTCGGTGGGGGGAGGGAGGGGATGGTACACACTGCTGTTACTGAGCGTCAGTGGGGGAAGGGAGGGGATGGTACACACTGCTGTTACTGAGCGTCGGTGGGGGGAGGGAGGGGATGTTACACACTGCTGTTACTGAGGGTCGGTGGGGGAGAGGGAGGGGATGGTACACACTGCTGTTACTGAGGGTCGGTGGGGGGGGGGAGGGGATGGTACACACTGCTGTTACTGAGGGTCGGTGGGGGGGGGGAGGGGATGGTACACATTGCTGTTACTGAGTGTCGGTGGGGGGGAGGGAGGGGATGGTACACATTGCTGTTACTGAGTGTCGGTGGGGGGGAGGGAGGGGATGGTACACACTGCTGTTACTGAGCGTCGGTGGGGGGAGGGAGGGGATGGTACACACTGCTGTTACTGAGCGTCGGTGGTGGGGAGGGAGGGGATGGTACACACTGCTGTTACTGAGGGTCGGTGGGGGGAGGGAGGGGATGGTACACACTGCTGTTACTGAGCGTCGGTGGGGGGAGGGAGGGGATGGTACACACTGCTGTTACTGAGCGTCGGTGGGGGGAGGGAGGGGATGGTACACACTGCTGTTACTGAGGGTCGGTGGGGGGAGGGAGGGGATGGTACACACTGCTGTTACTGAGCGTCGGTGGGGGAGGGAGGGAGGGGATGGTACACACTGGTGTTACTGAGCGTCGGTGGGGGGAGGGAGGCGATGGTACACACTGCTGTTACTGAGCGTCGGTGGGGGGAGGGAGGGGATGGTACACACTGCTGTTACTGAGGGTCGGTGGGGGAGGGAGGGGATGGTACACACTGCTGTTACTGAGCGTCGGTGGGGGGGGGAGGGAGGGGATGGTACACACTGGTGTTACTGAGCGTCGGTGGGGGGAGGGAGGCGATGGTACACACTGCTGTTACTGAGCGTCGGTGTGGGGAGGGAGGGGATGTTTGTGGGTGTGGGGCCAATCCAGAGGGGGGCTGCTCTCGCCATGTCTTTTTGTTCCCAATTTTTGTTGTTGGTGAGTGTGTTCGTGTGAATGTGTGTGCACGTAGGTGTGTGTGTAGGTGTGTCTGTGCCTGTGTGAGTGCGTGTGTAGGTGTGTGTGAGTGTGTAGGTGTGTGTGAGTGTGCGTGTAGGTGTGAGTGCGTGTGTAGGTGTGTGTGTGTGTAGGTGTGTGTGAGTGTGTGAGTGTGTAGGTGTGTGTAGGTGTGTGTAGGTGTGTGTGTGTGTGAGTGTGTGTGTGTGAGTGTGTGTGTGTGTGTGTGTGTAGGTGTGTGTAGGTGTGTGTGTGTGAGTGTGTGTGTGAGTGTGTGTGTGTGTGTGTGTGTGTAGGTGTGTGTGTGTGTGTGTGTGTGTGTGTGTAGGTGTGGTCTGTACCATCTATCCACTTTGGTCTGAACATCAGGGAATTTGGATTTCCTGTGTTGTGTTTTTTTTTGCAGATATTTTTATTAAAAAAGAACATTTTAAAGACATTTTTTTACAAAATTACAAAAATAATCCAAACTTGTGTATTCTACTTTACAATATGATAAAACCAATATAAAATTAAATAATTTTTAAAAAGAGTAAAAAATCGACTCACCGCTACTAATCTATTCTACTAACAACTGAAACATAAAATAAGATATCATACATTACTAACAGTAAACAACACAATAATTAAATCACTAGATATATGCTCAAATTCGATTTACCTCAATTCATAATAAACCCCGAATTTATACGGGATTCCTCTTCCCATTGCCCCCCTGGACCAGCCAGAGCCACTACCACTTCTGAACAAAGGCCATGGGCAATATGGCCGAAACCTCTGTGTCAATATAGATCAAAAATGGCTGCCATGTTCTATAGAATGATTCTGCTTTTCTGGTGCACCATATCCGTGAGGGAGTCAAGGGGGATGTATTCCATGATTATCCCGTGCCAGTTTGAAAGTGCTGGGTTACCTTCGGATACCCAGTTCATTGGAATATTTTTCCTCACACAAAAGGAGAGGATAGGGAATCATTTCCCTCCCGCCAACGTCCAGGGAGGGAAAATTTGGAGGGCCCAAAAGTAGGGAGGTTGGATCCGATCCAATCTCCGCACTTCAAAGTCTCTGTCAAGGCAATCGCTCCTCTATCCCAATACCCACGGATCTTGCGGGATGTCCATAGATAATGCGTGAGTGTGCCAGCTTGGATTTTACATTTGCGACACACTGGGGATGCTCCTGCCTTGAAGTTTGCGAGTCGTTCAGGCGCCCCATGAGCCCTGCGGAGGATCTTAAATGGAATAGTCTGAGATTGGATCGTTGTGATGATTGTGAAATCAGAGCCTTAGGACCTGGTGCAGTCCCCCCCTTGAGGAAGTCAATTCGACACTGGTAATGCACTGACCCCAGACATGCTGATGGCCACACTCAGGATGTTCGGTGTTCCTCATAAATCCTTCAGACATAAGGGCAGAATTAGACCATTCGGCCCATCCAGTCTGTTCCGCCACGGCCAATACGTTTCTCAGCCCCATTCCCCTGCTTTTTCCCCGTAACCTTTCACCCCTTTACACACCCAGAAACGATCCGTCCCTCCCTTCAGCATGGCCCCCTGTGTCAATGAGCCCCAGAGATTCCCCGCCCTCAGATTGAAGAGATTCCTCCCCATCTCAGTTCTGAAGGATAGTCCCTTCGCCCTGAGGCTGTGCCCTCGATTCCCGGTCTCCGCGTACCGTTGGGAATGACTTCTCCACATCCGCTCGATCCCGGCTCATTCAGTATTCTGGAAGTATCAATCAGATCCCACCAACCCCCCCAACTCCTCATATGACAAGGCAATCAATCCTGAGATAACTGCCTCCCAGCACCAAGGACCCAGCCTCGGGCGACTGTCCGTGTGGAGTTTGTACATTCTCCCCGTGACTCTGTGGGTTTCCTCGGTGCTCCAGTGTCCTCCCACAATCCAAAGATATGCAGGCTAGGGTTGATTGGCCATGCTAAATTGTCCCATAGTGCCCAGGGATGTGTAGGTTAGGGTGGATTGGCGATGCTAAATTGTCCCATAGTGCCCAGGGATGTGAGGGTTAGGGTGGATTGGTCATGCTAAATTGTCCCATAGTGCCCAGGGATGTGCAGGTTAGGGTGGATTGGCCATGCTAAATTGTCCCAAAGTGCCCAGGGATGTGAAGGTGAGGGTGGATTGGCCATGCTAAATTGTCCCATAGTGTCCAGGGATGTGCAGGTTAGGGAGGATTGGCCATGGGAAATTGTCCCATAGTGCCCAAGGATGTGCAGGTTAGGTTGGATTGGCCATGGGAAATTGTCCCATAGTGCCCAGGGATGTGTAGGTTAGGGTGGATTGGCCATGCTAAATTGTCCCATAGTGCTCAGGAATGTGCAGGTTAGGGTGGATTGGCCATGCTAAATTGTCCCAAAGTGCCCAGGGATGTGCAGGTTAGGGTGGATTGGCCATGCTAAATTGTCCCATAGTGTCCAGGGATGTGCAGGTTAGGGTGGATTGGCCATGGGAAATTGTCCCATAGTGCCCAAGGATGTGTAGGTTAGGGTGGATTGGCCATGCTAACTTGTCCCATAGTGCCCAGGGATATGCAGGTTAGGGTGGATTGGCCATGCTAAATTGTCCCATAGTGCCCAGGGATGTGTAGGTTAGGGTGGATTGGCCATGCTAACTTGTCCCATAGTGCCCAGGGATATGCAGGTTAGGGTGGATTGGCCATGCTAAATTGTCCCATAGTGCCCAGGGATGTGTAGGTTAGGGTGGATTGGCCATGCTCAATTGTCCCATAGTGCTCAGGGATGTGCAGGTTAGGGTGGATTGGCCATGCTAAATTGCTCCATAGTGCCCAGGGATGTGCAGGTTAGGGAGGATTGGCCATGCTAAATTGTCCCATAGTGTTCAGGATGTGCAGGTTAGGGTGGATTGGCCATGCTAAATTGTCCCATAGTGCCCAGGGATGTGTAGGTTAGGGTGGATTGGCCATGCTAAATTGTCCCATAGTGCTCAGGAATGTGCAGGTTAGGGTGGATTGGCCATGCTAAATTGTCCCATAGTGCCCAGGGATGTGCAGGTTAGGGTGGATTGGCCATACTAAATTGTCCCATAGTGTCCAGGGATGTGCAGGTTAGGGTGGATTGGCCGTGCTAAATTGTCCCATAGTGCCCAGGGATGTGTATGTTAGGGTGGATTGGCCATGCTATATTGCCCCATAGTGCCCAGGGATGTGTAGGTTAGGGTGGATTGGCCATGCTAAATTGCCCCATAGTGCCCAGGGATGTGCAGGTTAGGGTGGATTGGCCATGCTAAATTGTCCCATAGTGTCCAGGGATGTGCAGGTTAGGGTGGATTGGCCATGCTAAATTGTCCCATAGTGCCCAGGGATGTGCAGGTTAGGGTGGATTGGCCATGGGAAATTGTCCTATAGTTCCGGGATGTGTAGGTTCGGGTGTGTTAGCTGCTGGAAACGCAGGGTTACAGGGATTAGGATACAGGGTGGGTCTGGGTGCAATGCCCTTTGGAGGGTCAGTGCGGACTTGATGGGCCGAATTGCCTGCTTCTACTCTTGAGGGATTCTATGATCAGCACGGTGGCACAGTGGTTAGCACTGCTGCCTCACAGCGCCAGAGACCCGGGTTCAATTCCCACCTCAGGCGACTCTCTGTGTGGAGTTTGCACATTCTCCCCGTGTCTGTGTGGGTTTCCTCCGGGTGCTCCGGTTTCCTCCCACACTCCAAAGATTTGCAGGTCAGGTGAATTGGCCATGCTAAATTGCCCGTAGTGTTAGGTAAGGGGTAAATGTAGGGGTATGGGTGGGTTGCGCTTCGGCGGGTCAGTGTGGACTTGTTGGGCTGAAGGGCCTGTTTCCACACTGTAATTAATCTAATCTGATCATTCTGATTAGCCTGCTGTGGACCCCCTCCAAGGCCAAAACACCTTTCCACAGATTTTTGGGTCCAAAACTGCTCACAATCTCCCAAATGCGGTCTGACCAATGCTTTATACAGCCTCAGCAGTACCCCCGCGCTTTAGAATTCTCGCCCTCTCAAAATGAACGTTAATATTCAACTTACCTTTGTAACAGTCAAGTGAATCCAAAGAGAATCCCGAACCAGGACTCCCAGAATTCCGAAGCCGTTCTGGGGATTGTTGGGACCAGGCACAGAAAGTGATTACCAACAGAAACAGAAATTGCTGGAAAAGCTCAGCAGGTCTGGCAGCATCCGTGGAGAGAGAGAAATCAGAGTTAATGTTTGGTGTCAGGTTGATCCCAGGGCTGTAAGGGTTAAATTGCCAAGATAAACCAGACCTTG
This sequence comes from Chiloscyllium punctatum, assembly GCF_047496795.1. Lineage (NCBI taxonomy): Eukaryota > Metazoa > Chordata > Chondrichthyes > Orectolobiformes > Hemiscylliidae > Chiloscyllium > Chiloscyllium punctatum. Next base: position 55,616,169 of record NC_092772.1, on the reverse strand, counting down.
TATTCCCTGGAGTTTCCAGGGTCAGGGTTAATGTGGTTGTGGTTTTCAGGATATCGAGGGGATGATTGGTGTTGATGGAGAGACAGGGCCTGGGGCCGGGCCTGGGGGAGCAGCCTAAACATCAGGCCAGACCTATCAGGAGGGAGGTGAGGGAACATCTTCCCAAACACTCACACACTCACACTCACACACACTCACTCACACTCACACACTAACATACACTCACACACTAACATACACTCTCACTAACACATTCACTCACACACACGTACTCGCACACTCTCACACTCACACTCACACACTAACATACACTCTCACTAACACATTCACTCACACACACATACTCACACACTCTCACACTCACACTCACACACTCACACTCAAAGAACAAAGAAAATGTACAGCCCAGGAACAGGCCCTTCGGCCCTCCAGGCCTGAGCCGATCCAAATGTACTGTCTAAACCTGTCGGGCAATTCCTAAGCATCTGTATCCCTCTGCTCCCCACCTACCCATGCATCTGTCCAGATGCAACTTAAATGAATCTACCGTGCCTGCCTCTACCACCTCTGCTGGCAACGTGTTCCAGGCACCTACCACCCTCTTTATGAAGTACTTGCCATGTGTACTCACACACACACTTACACTCACACACACTCACACAAACACATGCTAACTTACACTCACATTCTCTCTCTCTGTCTCTTGCACAAACACACACACATTCTCTCACACACACACAAACATACGCACTTTGTCTCTCACGCACAAAGACACATACGCGTGCTCTCCCTCATACACACTCTCTCTGTCTCTCACACACACAGACACATGCACTCTCTCTATCTCATATACACACACCAACACACTCTCTCTCTCTCTCACAAACAAATACACAAGCACGCTCTCTCTCTGTCTCTCTCACACACGGATTCACACACTCTGTCTCACACACACACACACACAGACATGCTGTCTTTCATACACACACAGATACACGCTCTCCTTCTCTCACACTAACACACACACAGAAACACACACCCACACACCAACACATACACTCTCTCTTATACACACACAGAAGCACACACTCTCTCTCATACACACAGATGCAAACACTCTCTCTCATACACACAGACTCTCTCTCTTTCACAGACACACACAGTCTCTCTCTCACACAAACATAAAGACACACACACTCTCCCTCTGTCTCTCTCTCTCACACACACACACTCTCACTCACACTCACACACACAGTCTCTTGCACATGCACATACACACTCTCTCCCCCTCACACACTCTCTCTCCCTCACACTCTCACTCTCTCTCCCTCACACACACTCTCTCCCTCTCTATCCCTCACACTCTCTCTCTCCCTCACACACTCTCTCCCTCTCTCTCTCTCTCCCTCACACACACTCTCTCTCTCTTCCTCACACTCTCTCTCTCTCTCTCCCTCACATACACTCTCTCCCTCTCTCTCTCCCTCACACACTCTCTCTCTCCCCCTCACACACACTCTCTCCCTCTCTCTCTCTCCCTCACACACACTCTCTCCCTCACACACACTCTCTCCCTCACACACACTCTCTCCCTCTCTCTCTCCCTCACACAATCTCTCTCTCTCCCTCACACACACTCTCTCCCTCTCTCTCTCCCTCACACACACTCTCTCTCTCTCTCTCCCTCACACTCTCTCTCTCCCTCACACACACACTCTCCCTCTCTCTCTCCCTCACACACACTCTCTCCCTCTCTCTCTCCCTCACACACACTCTCTCCCTCTCTCTCTCCCTCACACACACTCTCTCCCTCTCCCTCACACACACTCTCTCCCTCTCTCTCTCCCTCACACACTCTTTCTCTCTCCCTCACACACACTCTCTCCCTCTCTCTCTCCCTCACACACACTCTCTCCCTCTCTCTCTCCCTCACACACACTCTCTCTCTCTCTCCCTCACACTCTCTCTCTCCCTCACACACACACTCTCCCTCTCTCTCTCCCTCACACACACTCTCTCCCTCTCTCTCTCCCTCACACACACTCTCTCCCTCTCTCTCTCCCTCACACACACTCTCTCCCTCTCCCTCACACTCTCTCTCTCCCTCACACATACTCTCTCCCTCTCTCTCTCCCTCACACACTCTTTCTCTCTCCCTCACACACACTCTCTCCCTCTCTCTCTCCCTCACACACACTCTCTCTCTCCCTCACACACACTCTCTCTCTCTCCCTCACACTCTCTCTCTCCCTCACACACTCTCTCTCTCTCCCTCACACACACACTCTCTCTCTCTCCCTCACACACATTCTCTCTCTCTCTCTCCCTCACACTCTCTCTCTCCCTCACACACACTCTCTCCCTCTCTCTCTCCCTCTCACACTCTCTCCCTCTCCCTCACACAGACACAAATATTTAAAGAGATCTCAGGTATATGTAAGAATAATAGGTTGTAACAGTAGGTGACTTTAATTTTCCAAACATTGACTGGGACGATCATAGTGTTAAGGTTTTGGATCGTGAAGAATTTGTTAAATAATCATAGTCATAGAGTCATAGAGATGTACAGCACAGAAACAGACCCTTCGGTCCAACCCGTCCATGCTGACCCAGATATCCCAACCCAATCTAGTCCCACCTGCCCAGCACCCGGCCCATATCCCTCCAAACCCTTCCTATTCATATACCCATCCAGATGCCTCTTAAATGTTGTAATTGTACCAGCCTCCACCACTTCCTCTGGCAGCTCATTCCATACACACACCACCCTCTGGGTGAAAAAGTTGCCCCTTAGGTCCCTTTTATATCTTTCCCCTCTCACCCTAAACCTATGCCCCTCTAGTTCTGGTCTCTCCCACCCCAGGGAAAAGACTTTGTCTATTTACCCTATCCATGCCCCTCATAATTTTGTAAACCTCTATAAGGTCACCCCTCAGCCTCCGACACTCCAGGGAAAACAGCCCCAGCCTGTTCCGCCTCTCCCTATAGCTCAAATGCTCTAACCCTGGCAACATCCTTGTAAATATTTTCTGAACCCTTTCAAGTTTCACAACATCCTTCCTATAGGAAGGAGACCAGAATTGCATGCAATATTCCAACAGTGGCCTAACCAATGTCCTGTACAGCCGCAACATGACCTCCCAACTCCTGTACTCAATACTCTGACCAATACAGGAATGCATACCAAACGCCTTCTTCACAAACCTATCTACCTGCGACTCTACTTTCAAGGAGCTATGAACCTGCACTCCAAGGGCTCTTTGTTCAGCAACACTCCCTAGGACCTTACCATTAAGTGTATAAGTCCTGCTAAGATTTGTTTTCCCAAAATGCAGCACCTCACATTTATCTGAATTAAACTCCATCTGCCACTTCTCAGCCCATTGGCCCATCTGGTCCAGATCCTGTTGTAATCTGAGGTAACCTTCTTCGCTGTCCACTACACCTCCAACTTTGGTGTCATCTGCAAACTTGTGAACTATACCTCCTATGTTCACATCCAAATCACTTAAATAAATGACAAAATGTAGTGGACCCTGCACCGATCCTTGTGGCACTCCACTGGTCACAGGCCTCCAATCTGAAAAACAACCCTCCACCACCACCCTCTGTCTTCAACCTTTGAGCCAGTTCTGTCTCCAAATGGCTAGTTCTCCCTGTATTCCATGAGATCTAACCTTGCTAATCAGTATCCCATGGGGAACTTTGTTGAACACCTTACTGAAGTCCATATAGATCACATCTACCGCTCTGCCATCATCAATCTTCTTTGTTAGTTCTTCAAAAAACTCAGCCAAGTTTGTGAGACATGATTTCCCACGCACAAAGACTATCCCAAATCAGTCCTTGCCTTTCCAAATACATGTACATCCTGTCCCTCAGGATTCCCTCCAACAACTTGCCCACCACCAAGGTCAGGCACACTGGTCTATAGTTCCCTGGCTTGTCTTTACTGCCCTTCTTAAATAGTGGCACCACGTTAGCCAACCTCCAGTCTTCCGACACCTCACCTGTGACTATCGATGATACAAATATCTCAGCAAGAGGTCCAGTAATCACTTCTCTAGCTTCCCACAGAGTTCTCGGGTACACCTGATCAGGTCCTGGGGATTTATCCACCTTTATATGTTTCATGACATCCAGCACTTCCTCCTCTGTAATAAAAAGGAATCATATATTCGATGTCAACAATTGGGTTCAAATGAATCTCTTGAATAGTTTAATGTGTGTCGGGTCATTTTTAAGATGGAGATCTGTAGCTGATGTCCTGCCTTTGTTCAAGAAGAGATGTGATAGAAACATCTGAACTATAGAGCTGTGAGTCTGGCTTTGCTGGTGGGTACGTTGTTGGAGGTGTTTCTGAGAGATAGGATTTAGACACATTGCGAGAGGCAAGGAACGATTAGGGACAGTCAGCGTGTGAGGGAAACCGTGTCTCACAAACTTGATTGAGGTTTTTCGAGGAAGTAACCACGAAGCTTGATGAGGGCAGAGCAGTAGACGCTGTTTATGTGGATTTTCGTGAAGCCTTGGACAAGATTCCACATGGTAGACTAATGAGTAAAGTCAAGTCACATGGGATTCAGGGTGAACTTGCCAAGTGGATACAAAACTGGCTGAAAGGCAGGAGACAGAGAGTGGGGGGGGAGGGTTGTTTTTCGGGCTGGAGAGCATGTGACCGTGGTCACACCCACTCACAGACACACACACACACTCACACAGACACTCTCTCTCTCTCACACACACAGATATACACACCAAAACACACACTCACACAGACACACACACACAGACACTCTCTCTCTCACACACACAGATATATACACCAAAACACGCACACTCACACAGACACACACACACAGACACTCTCTCTCACACACACACACAGATACACACACCAAAACACGCACACTCACACAGACACACACACACAGACACTCTCTCTCTCACACACACACACAGATATACACACCAAAACACACACACTCACACAGACACACACACAGACACTCTCTCTCTCACACACACACACAGATATACACACCAAAACACACACTCACACAGACACACACACACAGACACTCTCTCTCTCACACACACAGATATACACACCAAAACACGCACACTCACACAGACACACACACACAGACACTCTCTCTCTCACACACACACAGATATACACACCAAAACACGCACACTCACACAGACACACACACACAGACACTCTCTCTCTCACACACACAGATATACACACCAAAACACGCACACTCACACAGACACTCTCTCTCACACACACACACAGATATACACACCAAAACACGCACACTCACACAGACACACACACACAGACACTCTCTCTCTCACACACACACAGATATACACACCAAAACACACACACTCACACAGACACACACACACAGACACTCTCTCTCTCACACACACAGATATATACACCAAAACATGCACACTCACACAGACACACACACACAGACACTCTCTCTCTCACACACACACAGATATACACACCAAAACACACACTCACACAGACACACACACACAGACACTCTCTCTCTCACACACACAGATATATACACCAAAACACGCACACTCACACAGACACACACACACAGACACTCTCTCTCACACACACACACAGATATACACACCAAAACACGCACACTCACACAGACACACACACACAGACACTCTCTCTCTCACACACACACACAGATATACACACCAAAACACACACACTCACACAGACACACACACAGACACTCTCTCTCTCACACACACACACAGATATACACACCAAAACACACACTCACACAGACACACACACACAGACACTCTCTCTCTCACACACACACAGATATACACACCAAAACACGCACACTCACACAGACACACACACACAGACACTCTCTCTCTCACACACACAGATATACACACCAAAACACGCACACTCACACAGACACACACACATAGACACTCTCTCTCTCACACACACAGATATATACACCAAAACACGCACACTCACACAGACACACACACACAGACACTCTCTCTCTCACACACACACAGATATACACACCAAAACACACACACTCACACAGACACACACACAGACACTCTCTCTCTCACACACACACACAGATATACACACCAAAACACACACTCACACAGACACACACACACAGACACTCTCTCTCTCACACACACACAGATATACACACCAAAACACGCACACTCACACAGACACACACACACAGACACTCTCTCTCTCACACACACAGATATACACACCAAAACACGCACACTCACACAGACACACACACACAGACACTCTCTCTCTCACACACACAGATATATACACCAAAACACGCACTCACACAGACACACACACACAGACACTCTCTCTCTCACACACACAGATATACACACCAAAACACGCACACTCACACAGACACATATACACAGACACTCTCTCTCTCACACACACACAGATATACACACCAAAACACACACACTCACACAGACACACACACACAGACATACACACTCTCTATCTCTCTCTCTCTCACACATCCATACAGACATACATATCAACACACACAAACGTACACACACGCAGACAGACACATATATACACACATTCATACACACAGAACACACACATACACTTTCACAGACATACCCTCACACACACACACATATGCACACACTCACAGACATACCCATACATGCACAGACATATACACATACACACACTCACAGATATACCCACATACATGTACTCACAGACACTCATACAGAGACACCGACACACACACACACACATTCACACGCATATATGCATAGACATACACTGATTGACACACACAGATACACAGAGACTCTCTCTCTCTCACTCACACACACACACACATACACATACACACACACACACACTCTGTGTCTCTATCTCTCTCTTTTTTTCTCTCTCTCTCTCTCTCTTTGTCTGTCTCTCTTTCTCTCTCTCTCAGAGGGTGAGGAGTTGGTTGGGAAATGTCTCTTGGCAATTGTTCATTTTAAATCAGTGAGATCAACAGATTTGGTGAGCCAATAGGGTGAAGGGATATGGCAGATGTGGTTTCCTGGACATAGGTCAGAGATCAGTCATTGCCTGTAGAGAACAAATGACCTCCCGCTGTTTCTGTGTTCCAGGCTGGAGGAGGGGGCTGAATGGCCTCCTGCTCCTGTGTAACAGGCTGGTGGGGGAGTGGGGGAGTGGGGGGGAGGGAGCGGGGAAGGTGGTACTGAATGGAGCATCCTCCTAGCCTCTCCTTCCCTTTCTGTTCTCCACGTTCAGTGCCTGCTCACTAATTTCCAAATCCCAATTTAAAATTGGCATTATCGGAAGTCCCCAATTGTTGACTTTGAGAAGATCATGTTGACCACCAAGGAGTTCGAAAAATAATTATGGAAATGTCAAGGGACGTAACGTGTAATAACAGCTTTGAACAAATTGACGCAAACATTTTTACAGGATATCATCAGATTATGAAAGAATTCTATTCTCAAACTAAGTCAATTTATATGCAAGTTGTAACACAATACCAGACAATACAATTCAGTATGATGCAATATCATATCATATTGTCGGAATGATGTTGTGAAACTTGAAAGGGTTCAGAAAAGATTTACAAGGATGTTGCCAGGGTTGGAGGATCTGAGCTACAGGGAGAGGCTGAACAGGCTGGGGCTGTTTTCCCTGGAGTGTCGGAGGCTGAGGGGTGACCTTATAGAGGTTTATAAAATTATGAGGGGCATGGATAGGGTAAATAGACAAAGTCTTTTCCCTGGGGTCAGGGAGTCCAGAACTAGAGGGCATAGGTTCAGGGTGAGAAGGGAAAAGATATAAAAGAGACCTAAGGGGCAGCTTTTTCACACAGAGGGTGGTACGTGTATGGAATGAGCTGCCAGAGGATGTGGTGGAGGCTGGTACAATTACAACATTTAAGAGGCATTTGGATGGGTATATGAATAGGAAGGGTTTGGGAGGGATATGGGCCGGGTGCTGGCAAATGGGACTAGATTGGGTTAGGATATCTGGGCCAGCACGGACGGGTTGGACCGAAGGGTCTGTTTCCGTGCTGTCTGACTCTAATTTAGTATAATATAATGTAAAATAACATAAGATGGGCATTCATAAATATGAGTGCATTTCAGATCTTTAAAATGAATATCAATACACCCTTGCTGGGGATCTGCATCATAACCGAGTGTTAGTGAGTCCGGGTCTGTGTGCAGTGATTGTTGGGAGACCGTGAGGGCAACCAATTCTGACAAAGTGGACGTTGGGAGGTCACAGACTCCCCGATAAGGGCTCTCCCATTAAAGAAGCAGGAAGGGGTGGAGGGACCCCTTCTGTCTGACAGACCCCCGGGGACTCAACTCTGAATCAGTTCTTGCCCTACTCTTGGCTCCTGCCGGAGCCGTAACATTAACGGGGAAGGTGGCCTCAAGCCTGAGGCCGACTCCGGATTTAGCGCCATCTTCCGTGCTGGCTGGGAATTCTGGGCGACACCTCAATTGTTCAAGTTGGGGGGGGCGGGAGAGGAGGTGAGGGGTGGTGGCAGGAAGGTTTCGGGGAGTTCACCACGTGACTCCCTCCCCACTGCGTTGTGAGTAGGGAGGGCCTGGCTCAACAAATGGGGAGCAGGCCTGCTATCCCCCCATTGCCTGTCGTGGCACAGCAAGATCCCGCGGGCATCAACTTGGGAAAGATCCCGATAAAAACTAGAGTGTCCCACTGTCCCTCTCTCTGATACATATACACACACTCACACTCACGTACATTCTCTCACTCACACACACACTCTCTCTGATACACACACACACACTCACACTCACGTACACTAGGGCTCAGGATCTAGGCCTCACTGCCAGCCAGAGCCAGGGAACATTGGTTCCCCGTGTGGGTGTGTGCCACAGGGCATGTGCCCCTCTCACCCTCACCAAGCCCGACTTTCCAGTTGTGGGTAGAGCTATTGGCCTCAGGACACCATCATAGATTCCCCAATACCGCTCCTACCAAATACTGGCCATGGGATCTTTCCTTGCAGTTGAAAGGCTTCATTTCCATGTCTCCCTCCAAGTGTCGGGACACCGGCTTACCCTATTTAATGGGGTGTCAATTGAAGTTTCAAGATTGACCACGGGTGTGCTCTGGAGAGACCATCACCCCCCCCCCCCCCGTAACCATGACAATATTTCAAACATTGGCTTGTGGGCAGCAGAGTGTGACCAGGTGAGTGAGGGGCTTTGTAGAAGATTCAAGGGCTGGGGAGAGAGAGTAACCCTCCGAACCCCCCACTCCAGGCAAATAACTGCACATTAATCCGGGGGGGGGTCACCAGGGGTCAAGGGAGCAACGAGTTCAGGCCTTGCCACAAGTTACTGTAACCCACACCCACTCAGGGAAGCAATACTCACCAGCTCTGACTATCAGTGAGGCCTAAAGCCTGAGGCCTAGTTCTGAGGAACAGTGGGAGCCTTTATTTTTATTGGGATCTTTCCGAATGGACAACAAATTATTTGTTGTGTCAACTTCTCTCCCTTGCTACCTCACACTCTCCAGTTCTCACAAAAGCTATTTATCACATCCTCAAGCATGATTTCAACAGATAATCGCTTCACCACTTCCTGTTTTTTAAAATCTGAATGGTTATGTTTGTTTCAAAATGGCACATGTCTTTCATTGATGAATATGACTTTCACAGCCGCTGGTTGTGAGTATTTATTATCTAACACCAAAAACACACTGACCCTCCGACAGTGCGGCACTCCCTCAGCACTGACACACTAACAATCAAGTGCTCCCTCAGCCTGTGTTTGAGTGTGCGTGAGTGAATTGCGAGTGTGTGTGTGAGAGAGTGAGTGTACGTGAGTGTGAGTGTGTGTATCAGAGAGTGTGTGTGTGTGAGGGTGAGAGAGTTTACGTGAGTGTGAGTGTGTGTGTGTATCAGAGAGAGTGTGTGTGAGTGTGAGAGAGTTTACGTGAGTGTGAGTGTGTGTGTGTATCAGAGAGAGTGTGTGTGAGGGTGCGAGTGTACGTGAGTGTGTGTGTATCAGAGAGAGTGTGTGTGAGGGTGAGAGAGTGTACGTGAGTGTGAGTGTATATGTATCAGAGAGAGTGTGTGTGAGTGTGAGAGAGTTTACGTGAGTGTGAGTGTGTGTGTGTATCAGAGAGAGTGTGTGAGGGTGAGAGAGTGTACGTGAGTGTGTGTGTATCAGAGAGAGTGTGTGAGTATGAGCGAGTGTACGTGAGTGTGTGCGTGTGTATATCAGAGAGAGTGTGTATGAGTGTGAGAGAGTGTACGTGAGTGTGTGCGTGTGTATCAGAGAGAGTGCGTGTGTGAGTGAGTGTACGTGAGTGTGAGTGTCTGTGTATCAGAGAGAATGTGTGTGAGTGTGAGAGAGTGTACGTGAGTGTGTGTGTATCAGAGAGAGAGTGTGTGTGAGTGAGAGAGTGTACGTGAGTGTGTGTGTATCAGAGAGAGAGTGTGTGAATGAGAGAGTGTACGTGAGTGTGTGTGTGAGTGTGTGTATTAGAGAGAGTGTGTGTGAGTGAGAGTGTACGTGTGTGTGAGTGTGTGTGTATCAGAGAGAGTGTGTGTAAGTGAGAGAGTGTACGTGAGTGTGTGTGTATCAGAGAGAGAGTGTGTGAATGAGAGAGTGTACGTGAGTGTGTGTGTGAGTGTGTGTATTAGAGAGAGTGTGTGTGAGTGAGAGTGTACGTGTGTGTGAGTGTGTGTGTATCAGAGAGAGTGTGTGTAAGTGAGAGAGTGTACGTGAGTGTGAGTGTGTGTATCAGAGAGAGAGTGTGTGAGTGAGAGATTGTACGTGAGTGTGTGTGTGTGTGTGAGTGAGAGAGAGTGTGTGTGAGTGAGAGATTGTACATGAGTGTGTGTGTGTGTGTGTATCAGAGAGAGTGCGTGTGTGAGTGAGTGTACATGAGTGTGAGTGTGTGTGTATCAGAGAGAGTGTGTGTGAGGGTGAGAGAGTGTACGTGAGTGTGAGTGTGTGTGTATCAGAGAGAGTGTGTGTGAGTGAGAGATTGTACGTGAGTGTGTGTGTGTGTGTGTGAGTGAGAGTGTACGTGTGTGTGAGTGTGTGTGTATCAGAGAGAGTGTGTGTGAGTGAGAGAGTTTACGTGAGTGTGAGTGTGTGTGTATCAGAGAGAGTGTGTGTGAGTGAGAGAGTGTACGTGAGTGTGAGTGTGTGTGTATCAGAGAGAGTGTGTATGCGAGTGAGAGAGTGTACGTGAGTGTGTGTGTGTGTATCAGAGAGAGTGTGTGTGAGTGAGAGAGTGTACGTGAGTGTGAGTGTGTGTGTATCAGAGAGAGTGTGTGTGAGTGAGAGGGTTTACGTGAGTGTGAGTGTGTGTGTATCAGAGAGAGTGTGTGTGAGGGTGAGAGAGTTTACGTGAGTGTGAGTGTGTGTGTATCAGAGAGAGTGTGTGTGTGAGTGAGAGAGTGTACGTGAGTGTGAGTGTGTGTGTATCAGAGAGAGTGTGTGTGAGGGTGAGAGAGTGTACGTGAGTGTGAGTGTGTGTATCAGAGAGTGTGTGTGTGAGTGAGAGAGTGTACGTGAGTGTGAGTGTGTGTGTATCAGAGAGAGTGTGTGTGTGAGTGAGAGAGTGTACGTGAGTGTGAGTGTGTGTGTATCAGAGAGAGTGTGTATGCGAGTGAGAGAGTGTACGTGAGTGTGAGTGTATGTGTATCAGAGAGAGTGTGTGTGAGTGAGAGAGTGTACGTGAGTGTGAGTGTGTGTGTATCAGAGAGAGTGTGTATGCGAGTGAGAGAGTGTACGTGAGTGTGAGTGTATGTGTATCAGAGAGAGTGTGTGTGAGTGAGAGAGTGTACGTGAGTGTGAGTGTGTGTGTATCAGAGAGAGTGTGTATGCGAGTGAGAGAGTGTACGTGAGTGTGTGTGTGTGTGTATCAGAGAGAGTGTGTGTGAGGGTGAGAGAGTGTACGTGAGTGTGTGTGTGTATGTGAGACAGCAAGAGTACACATGTTTGTGAATGTGCGTGTATGCGAGTGTACGTGTATGTGAGTAAGTGTGCATGTTTGTGAATGTGCGTGTATGCGAGTGTACGTGTATGTGAGTAAGTGTGCATGTTTGTGAATGTGTGTATGAGAGTGTGAGTGTGTGTAAGAGTGTCAGGGTGTATGAATATTGTGCTCTATTCACACCATGTAATTATAGAACATGAAACCTTCCAGTGCAGTACAGGCCCTTCGGCCCTTGATGTTGCGCCGACCTGTGAAATTAATCTGCGGCCCATCTAACCTACACCATTCTATTATTATCCATATGTGTGTCCAGTGACCTTTTCAATGCCCTTAATGTCAACGAGTCTACTCCTGTTGCAGGCAGGCCATTCCTGCTACTCTCTGAGTAAAGAACCTCCCTCTGACATCTGTCCTATATCTATCACCCCCTCAATTTAAAGCTATGTCCCCTCGTGCTAGCCATCCCCATCCTGAGGAAAAACCCTCTCCCTGTCCACCCGATCCAACCCTCTGATTATCTTATACGTCTCTATGAAGTCACCTCTCAACCTTCTTCTCTCTAACGAGAACAGCCTCAAGTCCCTCAGCCTTTCCTTGTAAGACCTTCCCTCCATACCAGGCAGTATCCTGGTAAATCTCCTCTGAACCCTTTCCAAAGCTTCCACATCCTTCCTATAACGCGGTGACCAGAACTGTACACAATACTCCAAGTGCGGCCGCACCAGAGTCCTGTACAGCTGCAGCATGTCCTCATGGCTCTGTAATTCAATCCCCTCCCATTACATGGCAACACACCATTTGCCTTCTTAACAACCCCATCAACCTGGGTGGCAACGTTCAGGGATCTATGTACTTGGACACCCGAGATCTCTCTGTTCATCTACACTGCCAAGAACTTTACCATGAGCCAGTACTCTGCATTCCTGTTACTTCTTCCAAAGTGAATCACCTCACACTTTACTGCATTAAACTCCATTTGCCACTTCTCAGCCCAGCTCTGCAGTTTATCTATGTCCCACTGTAACCCACAACATCCTTCGGCACTATCCACGACTCTGTCTACCATAGTGTCATCTGTTAACTGAACTTCAATAAAGCACAATGAGATTGACGTGATATGAACATGCAACCTCCTGTTCTGGAGTTAGGTGCGCTATCATTACACCACAGAACACACGCCACGCCTGCAGATTCTCTCAGGTAAAGACAGCGAGTTGAATCTTTGAAAAGTGTAGAAATTGCCCACTCTCTTAACTTTCAGTCTGTGACTTACAAAATGTTCGATTCAAATAGACTGAAAGTTCACTAATTCACTTCACTCCTCACCTCCCTGCCTCAGCCCCGGGAATGACCTGGGGTGAAAGATGAATGTTACTTGTTTTGAAATAAGGGGGGATTCCCAGTGACTCATTGCAGCGTGATGTTAGTAGAGTGCAGGCAAAAAGACTCGACATTCCCGTAACACACAAACCATCAGCAGCAGCTGCACTTGCATTCCCATTCTGACTTTGCAGTAGGAAGCCAAGTTCAGAGCTCAGTGCAGCCTGTTCCCTCCATGCACACACCCACAGACACACACACGTACAACCGCACACACACACACGCACACACAGAGACACGCCCACAGACACACACATGTGCATATGCACACACACACACACACAAACACACCCATAGACACACACATATTCTCATACACACACACACACACACACACACACCCATAGACACACACATATTCTCATACACACACACACACACACACACCCATAGACACACACATATTCTCATACACACACACAGACACGCCCACAGACACACACATGTGCATATGCACACACACCCACAGACACACGCACAGAGACACGCCCACAGACACATACATGTGCATATGCACACACACACCCACACACACCCATAGACACACACATATTCTCATACACACACACACACACACACACGGAGACACGCCCATAGACACACATATTCTCATACACACACACATGCGCACAGACACACACACGGAGACACACTCATAGACACACACGTATTCTCATCACACACACACAGATACACACACACACTCACAGACACACACACCTGCGCACAGACGCACACACAGAGGCACATCCATAGACACACACATATTCTCATCACACACACACACAGATACACACAGACACACACACACACACGAACACACGAACACACACGGACACGCACACACAGAGTCTGACCACAGGACTGCTGCTTCACGTTTAACCTGCTTATCTCGAAGGTAACTAAACGGGTTTCAATTGTTTCATTTTCAGTCTATTTGAATCGAACATTTTGTAAGTCACTGGTTTACAGACTGAAAGTTAGAGAGTGGGCAATTTCTACACTTTTCAACTCGCTGTCTTTACCTAAGAGAATCTGCAGGCGTGGTGTGTGTCCTGCCTGGGAATGGGGTAAGGGCAATGTGAGAGAGTGTGTGAGTGTGTGAGTACGTGAATGTGTGCGTCTTTGTGTGCATGCATGTGTGGGTGTGTGTGTGGGTGTGTGTGTGGGTTTGTGTGAGTGTGGGTTTGTGTGTATGTGGGTTTGTGTGTGTGTGGGTTTGTGTGTATGTGGGTTTGTGTGTGTGTGGGTTTGTGTGAGTGTGGGTTTGTGTGTATGTGGGTTTGTGTGTGTGTGGGTTTGTGTGAGTGTGGGTTTGTGTGTATGTGGGTTTGTGTGTGTGTGGGTTTGTGTGTATGTGGGTTTGTGTGTGTGTGGGTTTGTGTGTGTGTGGGTTTGTGTGAGTGTGGGTTTGTGTGTATGTGGGTTTGTGTGTGTGTGGGTTTGTGTGTGTGGGTTTGTGTGTGTGTGGGTTTGTGTGTATGTGGGTGTGTGTGAGTGTGGGTTTGTGTGTATGTGGGTTTGTGTGTGTGTGGGTTTGTGTGTATGTGGGTTTGTGTGTGTGTGGGTTTGTGTGAGTGTGGGTTTGTGTGTATGTGGGTTTGTGTGTGTGTGGGTTTGTGTGAGTGTGGGTTTGTGTGTATGTGGGTTTGTGTGTGTGTGGGTTTGTGTGTATGGGTTTGTGTGTGTGTGGGTTTGTGTGTATGTGGGTGTGTGTGAGTGTGGGTTTGTGTGAATGTGGGTTTGTGTGTGTGTGTGGGTTTGTGTGAGTGTGGGTTTGTGTGAGTGTGGGTTTGTGTGTATGTGGGTTTGTGTGTGTGTGGGTTTGTGTGTGTGGGTTTGTGTGTGTGTGGGTTTGTGTGTGTGGGTTTGTGTGTGTGTGGGTTTGTGTGTATGTGGGTGTGTGTGAGTGTGGGTTTGTGTGAATGTGGGTTTGTGTGTGTGTGTGGGTTTGTGTGAGTGTGGGTTTGTGTGAGTGTGGGTTTGTGTGTATGTGGGTTTGTGTGTGTGTGGGTTTGTGTGTGTGTGGGTTTGTGAGTATGTGGGTTTGTGTGTGTGTGGGTTTGTGTGTGTGGGTTTGTGTGTGTGTGGGTTTGTGTGTATGTGGGTGTGTGTTAGTGTGGGTTTGTGTGAATGTGGGTTTGTGTGAGTGTGGGTTTGTGTGTGTGTGGGTTTGTGTGTATGTGGGTTTGTGTGTGTGTGGGTTTGTGTGTGTGTGGGTTTGTGAGTATGTGGGTTTGTGTGTGTGTGGGTTTGTGTGTGTGGGTTTGTGTGTGTGTGGGTTTGTGTGTATGTGGGTGTGTGTTAGTGTGGGTTTGTGTGAATGTGGGTTTGTGTGTGTGTGTGGGTTTGTGTGAGTGTGGGTTTGTGTGTATGTGGGTTTGTGTGAGTGTGGGTTTGTGAGTATGTGGGTTTGTGTGTGTGTGGGTTTGTGTGTATGTGGGTTTGTGTGTGTGTGGGTTTGTGTGTGTGTGGGTTTGTGTGTATGTGGGTTTGTGTGTGTGTGGGTTTGTGTGTATGTGGGTTTGTGTGTGTATGGGTTTGTGTGAGTGTGGGTTTGTGTGTATGTGGGTTTGTGTGTGTGTGGGTTTGTGTGTATGTGGGTTTGTGTGTGTGTGGGTTTGCGTGTGTGTGGGTTTGTGTGTGTGTGGGTTTGTGTGTGTGTGGGTGTGTGTGAGTGTGGGTTTGTGTGTGTGGGGTTTGTGTGTGTGTGGGTTTGTGTGTGTGTGTGGGTTTGTGTGAGTGTGGGTTTGTGTGTGTGTGTGGGTTTGTGTGTGTGTGGGTTTGTGTATGTGTGGGTTTGTGTGTGTGTGGGTTTGTGTGAGTGTGGGTTTGTGTGTGTGTGGGTTTGTGTGTGTGTGGGTTTGTGTGTATGTGGGTTTGTGTGTGTGTGGGTTTGTGAGTATGTGGGTTTGTGTGTGTGTGGGTTTGTGTGTGTGTGGGTTTGTGTGTGTGTGGGTTCGTGTGTGTGTGGGTATGTGAGTATGTGGATTCATTTGTCTGTGGGTTTGTGAGTATGTGGGTTTGTGTGTGTGTGGGTTCGTGTGTGTGTGGGTATGTGAGTATGTGGATTCATTTGTCTGTGGGTTTGTGTGTATGTGGGTTTGTGTGTGTGTGGGTTTGTGTGTGTGTGGGTTTGTGTGTGTGGGGTTTGTGTGTGTGTGGGTTTGTGAGTACGTGGGTTTATGTGTGTGTGGGTTTGTGTGTATGTGGGTTTGTGAGTATGTGGGTTTGTGAGTACGTGGGTTTGTGAGTATGTGGGTTTGTGTATGTGTGGGTTTGTGTGTATGTGGATTTGTGTGTGTGTGGGTTTGTGTATATGTGGGTTTGTGTGTATGTGGGTTTGTGTATATGTGGGTTTGTGTGTATGTGGGTTTGTGTATATGTGGGTTTGTGTGTATGTGGGTTTGTGTGTATGTGGGTTTGTGTATATGTGGGTTTGTGTGTTTGTGTGTATCTGGGTTTGTGAATATGTGGGTTTGTGAGTATGTGGGTTTATATGTGTGTGGGTTTGTGTTTTTGTAGGTTTGTGTGTATGTGTGTTTATGTGTGTGTGGGTTTGTGAGTATGTGGGTTTGTGTATGTGTGGGTTTGTGTGTATGTGGGTTTGTGTGTATATGGGTTTGTAAGTATGTGGGTTTGTGTGTCTGTGGGTTTGTGTGTGTGTGGGTTTGTGTGTGTGTGGGTTTGTGTGTGTGTGGGTTTGTGTATATGTGGGTTTGTGTGTATGTGGGTTTGTGTATATGTGGGTTTGTGTGTATGTGGGTTTGTGTGTATGTGGGTTTGTGTGTTTGTGTGTATCTGGGTTTGTGAGTATGTGGGTTTGTGTATGTGTGGGTTTGTGTGTATGTGGGTTTGTGTGTATATGGGTTTGTAAGTATGTGGGTTTGTCTGTATGTGGGTTTGTGTGTATGTGGGTTTGTGTGTGTGTGGGTTTGTGTGTGTGTGGGTTTGCGTGTATGTTGGTTTGTGTGTATGTGGGTTTGTGAGTACATGAATTTGTGTGTATGTGGGTTCGTCTGTGTGTGGGTTTGTGTGTGTTTGTGGGTGTGTGGGTTTGTATATATGTTGGTTTGTGTGTGTGTGGGTTTGTGTGTATGTGGGATTGTGTGTATCTGGGTTTGTGAGTATGTGGGTTTGTGAGTATGTGGGTTTGTGTGTGTGTGTGGGTTTGTGTGTATGTGGGTTTGAGTGTGTGTGGGTTTGTGTGTATGTGGGTTTGTGTGTATGTGGGTTTGTGTGTATGTGGGTTTGTGTTTATGTGGGTTTGTTTTTGTGTGCGTTTGTGTGTATGTGGGTTTGTGTGTTTGTGGGTTTGTGTGTATGTGGGTTTGTGAGTATGTGGGTTTGTGAGTATGTGGGTTTGTGTGTGTGTGGGTTTGTGTGTATGTGGGTTTGTGAGTACGTAGGTTTGTGAGTATGTGGGTTTGTGTATGTGTGGGTTTGTGTGTATGTGGGTTTGTGTGTATATGAGTTTGTAAGTATGTGGGTTTGTCTGTATGTGGGTTTGTGTGTATGTGGGTTTGTGTGTGTGTGGGTCTGTGTTTATTTGGTTTTGTGTGTATGTGGGTTTGTGTGTATGTGGGTTTCTGTGTATATGATTTTGTGAGTATTTGGGTTTTTCTGTATGTGGGTTTGTGTGTATGTGGGTTTGTGTGTGTGTGGGTTTGCGTGTATGTGGGTTTGTGTGTATGTGGGTTTGTGAGTACATGGATTTGTGTGTATGTGGGTTTGTGTGTACGTGGGTTTGTGTGTATGTGGGTTTGTGTGTATGTGGGTTTGAGAGTATGTGGGTTTGTGTGTGTGGGTTTGTGTGTGGGTTTGTGAGTATGCGGGTTTGTGTGTGTGTGGGTTTTATGAGTATGTGGGTTCGTCTGTGCGTGGGTTTGTGTGTATGTGGGTTTGCGCGTATGTGGGTTTGTGTGTATGTGGGTTTGTGAGTACATGGATTTCTGTGTATGTGGGTTTTTGTGTATGTGGGTTTGTGTGTATGTGGGTTTGTGAGTATATGGGTTTGTGTGTGTAGGTTTGTGAGTATGTAGGTTTGTGTGTATGAGGGTTTGTGTGTGTGTGGGTTTTATGAGTATGTGGGTTTGTGTGTGTGGGTTTGTGTGTATGTGGGTTTGTGATTATGTGGGTTTGAGAGTATGTGGGATTGTGTTTGTGGTTGGTTTTTTGTGTTTGTGGGTTTGTGAGTATGTGGGATTGTGAGTGTGTGGGTTTGTGTGTGTGTGGGTTTGTGAGTATGTGGGTTTGTGTGTGGGGGGGTTTGTATGTGTGGGTTTGTGTGTAAGTGGGTTTGTGTGTGTGTGGGTTTGTATGTATGGGGTTTGTGTATGTGTGGGTTTGTGTGTATGTGGATATGTGAGTATGTGGGTTTGTTTATCTGTGGATGTGTGTGTATGTGGGTTTGTGTGTGAGTGTGGGTTTGTGTGTGGGGGTGTTTGTGAGTATGTGGGTTTGTGTGTGTATGGCTTTGTGTGTATGTGGGTTTGTGTGTGTGTGGGTTTGTGAGTATGTGGATTTGTGTGTGTGTGGTTTAGTGTGTATGTGGGTTTGTGTGTATGTGGGTTTGTGTGTATGTGGGTTTGTGTGTATGTGGGTTTGTGCGTATGTGGGTTTGTGAGTATGTGGGTTTGTGTGTGTGGGTTTGTGAGTATGTGGGTTTGAGTGTGTGTGGGTTTGTGTGTATGTGGGTTTGTGTGTATATGGGTTTGTGTGTATGTGGGTTTGCATGTGTGTAAGTTTGTGTGTATGTGGGTTTGTGTGTGTGGTTTTGTGTGTATATGGATTTGTGAGTATGTGGGTTTGTGCGTATGTGGGTTTGTATGTGTGGTTTTGAGTGTGTGTGGGTTTGTGTGTGTATGGGTTTGTGTGTGTGTGGATTTGTGTGTATGTGGGTTTGTGAGTATGTGGGTTTGTGTGTATGTGGGTCTGTGAGTATGTGGGTTTGTATGTGTGTAAGTTTGTGTGTATGTGGGTTTGTGTGTGTGGTTTTGAGTGTGTGTGGGTTTGTGTGTATGTGGATTTGTGTGTGTGGTTTTGAGTGTGTGTGGGTTTGTGCGTATGTGGGTTTGTATGTGTGTAAGTTTGTGTGTATGTGGGTTTGTGTGTGTGGTTTTGAGTGTGTGTGGGTTTGTGTGTATGTGGATTTGTGTGTGTGGGTTTGTGTGTGTGTGGGTTTGTGTGTATGTGGATTTGTGAGTATGTGGGTTTGTGTGTCTGTGGGTTTGTGTGTGTGTGGGTTTGTGTGTGTGTGGGTTTGTGAGTATGTGGGTTTGTGTGTGGGGGGGTTTGTGTGTGTGGGTTTGTGTGTATGTGGGTTTGTGGGTTTGTGTGTGTGTGGGTTTGTGTGTGTGTGGGTTTGTGAGTATGTGGGTTTGTGTGTGGGGGGGTTTGTGTGTGTGGGTTTGTGTGTATGTGGGTTTGTGTGTGTGTGGGTTTGTATGTATGGGGTTTGTGTATGTGTGGGTTTGTGTGGGTTTGTGTGTGAGGGGGTTTGTGAGTATTTGGGTTTGTGTGTATGTGGGTTTGTGTGTGTGTGGGTAACTGAGTATGTGGGTTTGTGAGTATGTGGGTTTGTGCGTATGTGGGTTTGTTTTAGATTAGATTACTTACAGTGTGGAAACAGGTCCTTCGGCCCAACAAGTCCACACCACCCCACCGAAGCGCAACCCACCCATACCCCTAACACTACGGGCAATTTAGCATGGCCAATTCACCCTGACCTGCACATCTTTTGGAGTGTGGGAGGAAACCGGAGCACCCGGAGGAAACCCACGCAGACACGGGGAGAATGTGTAAACTCCACAGAGTCAGTCGCCTGAGGTGGGAATTGAACCCAGGTCTCTGGTGCTGTGAGGCAGTAGTGCTAACCACTGTGCCACTGTGGTTCAATTCCCACCTCAGGCGACTGTCTGTGTGGAGTTTGCACGTTCTCCCTGTGTCTGCGTGGGTTTCCTCCGGGTGCTCCGGTTTCCTCCCACAGTCCAAAGATGTGCAGGTCAGGTGAATTGGCCATGCTAAATTGTCCGTAGTGTTAGGTAAGGGGTAAATGTAGGGGAATGTGTGGGTTGCGCTTTGGCGGGGCGGTGTGGACTTGTTGGGCCGAAGGGCCTGTTTCCACACTGTAAGTAATCTAATCTAATCAATTACACACTACACACACGGTCTCTCTCTCTCTCACACACACAGACACACACTCTCTCACACACACACACTCACACACAAACTACACACACACACTCTCTCTCAGTCACATACTCACACACACTCTCTCAAACACACACTACACACACACACTCTCTCTCAAACACACACTACACACACACACACTCACGCACACACTCGCACGCACACACTCTCCCTCACACACGCACTCTCTCTCTTCTCACGCACACTCACTCTCACACATACACACTGTCTCACACACACACACTCTCTCTCTTCTCACACACTCTCTCTCACACATACACACTCTCTCACACACACACTCTCTCACACACACATACTGTCTCTCTCACACATCCACTCACTCACACACACACACTCTCTCTCTCATACACACACTCTCATTCTCTCATACACGCACCCTCTCTTTCTCTCTCACACACACTCTCTCTCACACGCACACACTCTCTCTCACACACACTCTCTCTCACACACACTCTCTCTCACACACACTCTCTCTCACACACACACACTCTCTCACACACATACACACTCTCTCTCACATACACACTCTCTGTTGTGGTTCTGTTCGCCGAGCTGGGAATTTGTCTTGCAAACGTTTCGTCCCCTGTCTGGGTGACATCCTCAGTGTTTGGGAGCCTCCTGTGAAGCGCTTCTGTGCTGTTTCCTCCGGCATTTATAGTGGTTTGTCTCTGCCACTTCCGGTTGTCAGTTCGAGCTGTCCGCTGTAGTGGCCGGTATATTGGGTCCAGGTCGATGTGTTTGTTGATAGAGTCTGTGGATGAGTGCCATGCCTCGAGGAATTCCCTGGCTGTTCTCTGTTTGGCTTGCCCTATAATGGTAGTGTTGTCCCAGTCGAATTCATGTTGCTTGTCATCTGTGTGTGTGGCTACTAAGGATAGCTGGTCGTGTCGTTTCGTGGCTAGTTGGTGTTCGTGTATACGGATCGTTAACTGTCTTCCTGTTTGTCCGATGTAGTGTTTTGTGCAGTCCTTGCATGGGATTTTGTACACTACATTAATTTTGCTCATGTTGGGTATCGGGTCCTTTGTTCTGGTGAGTTGTTGTCTGAGCGTGTCTGTTGGTTTGTGTGCTGTTATGAGTCCTAGTGGTCGCAGTAGTCTGGCTGTCAGTTCCGAAATGCTCCTGATGTATGGTAGTGTGGCTAGTCCTTTGGGTTGCGGCATGTCCTCATTCCGGTGTCTCTCCCTTAGGCATCTGTTGATGAAATTGCGAGGGTATCCATTTTTGGCGAATACTTTGTATAGGTGTTCCTCTTCCTCTTTTTGCAGTTCTGGTGTGCTGCAGTGTGTTGTGGCCCTTTTGAACAGTGTCCTGATGCAACTTCGTTTGTGTGTGTTGGGGTGGTTGCTTTCATAGTTTAGGACTTGGTCTGTGTGTGTGCCTTTCCTGTAAACCTTTGTGGTGAATTCTCCGTTCGGTGTTCTCTGTACCATCACGTCTAGGAATGGGAGTTGGTTGTCCTTTTCTTCCTCTCTAGTGAATCGGATTCCTGTGAGTGTGGTGTTGATGATCTGGTGTGTGTTCTCTATTTCTGTGTTTTTAATTATTACAAAGGTGTCATCCACATATCTGACCCAGAGTTTGGGTTGAATTTGTGGTAAGACTGTTTGTTCTAACCTTTGCATTACTGCTTCTGCTATGAGTCCAGAGATCGGTGAGCCCATGGGTGTTCCATTGATTTGTTC
>NC_092772.1:55581328-55588828 GCF_047496795.1 Chiloscyllium punctatum | reverse complement strand
CACCGACCCTCAGTAACAGCAGTGTGTACCATCCCCTCCCTCCCCCCACCGACCCTCAGTAACAGCAGTGTGTACCATCCCCTCCCTCCCCCACCGACCCTCAGTAACAGCAGTGTGTACCATCCCCACCCTCCCCCCACCGACCCTCAGTAACTGCAGTGTGTACCATCCCCTCCCTCCCCCACCGACCCTCAGTAACAGCAGTGTGTACCATCCCTTCCCTCCCCCCACCGACACTCAGTAACAGCAGTGTGTACCATCCCCTCC
Organism: Chiloscyllium punctatum; assembly: GCF_047496795.1. Classification (NCBI taxonomy): domain Eukaryota; kingdom Metazoa; phylum Chordata; class Chondrichthyes; order Orectolobiformes; family Hemiscylliidae; genus Chiloscyllium; species Chiloscyllium punctatum. Next base: position 55,588,561 of record NC_092772.1, on the reverse strand, counting down.
CTCCCCCCACCGACCCTCAGTAACAGCAGTGTGTACCATCCCCTCCCTCCCCCCACCGACCCTCAGTAACAGCAGTGTGTACCATCCCCTCCCTCCCCCCACCGACCCTCAGTAACAGCAGTGTGTACCATCCCCTCCCTCCCCCACCGACCCTCAGTAACAGCAGTGTGTACCATCCCCTCCCTCCCCCACCGACCCTCAGTAACAGCAGTGTGTACCATCCCCTCCCTCCCCCACCGACGCTCAGTAACAGCAGTGTGTACCATCCCCTCCCTCCCCCCACCGACCCTCAGTAACAGCAGTGTGTACCATCCCCTCCCTCCCCCCACCGACGCTCAGTAACAGCAGTGTGTACCATCCCCTCCCTCCCCCCACCGACCCTCAGTAACAGCAGTGTGTACCATCCCCTCCCTCCCCACCGACCCTCAGTAACAGCAGTGTGTACCATCCCCTCCCTCCCACCCCACCGACCCTCAATAACAGCAGTGTGTACCATCCCCTCCCTCCCCCCACCGACCCTCAATAACAGCAGTGTGTACCATCCCCTCCCTCCCCACCGACCCTCAATAACAGCAGTGTGTACCATCCCCTCCCTCCCCCCACCGACCCTCAGTAACAGCAGTGTGTACCATCCCCTCCCTCCCCCCACCGACCCTCAGTAACAGCAGTGTGTACCATCCCCTCCCTCCCCCACCGACACTCAGTAACAGCAGTGTGTACCATCCCCTCCCTCCCCCCACCGACGCTCAGTAACAGCAGTGTGTACCATCCCCTCCTCCCCCCACCGACCCTCAGTAACAGCAGTGTGTACCATCCCCTCCCTCCCCCCACCGACCCTCAGTAACAGCAGTGTGTACCATACCCTCCCTCCCCCACCGACGCTCAGTAACAGCAGTGTGTACCATCCCCTCCCTCCCCCCACCGACGCTCAGTAACAGCAGTGTGTACCATCCCCTCCCTCCCCCACCGACCCTCAGTAACAGCAGTGTGTACCATCCCCTCCCTCCCCCCCACCGACCCTCAGTAACAGCAGTGTGTACCATCCCCTCCCTCCCCCACCGACCCTCAGTAACAGCAGTGTGTACCATCCCCTCCCTCCCCCCCACCGACGCTCAGTAACAGCAGTGTGTACCATCCCATCCCTCCCCCCACCGACGCTCAGTAACAGCAGTGTGTACCATCCCCTCCCTCCCCCCACCGACCCTCAGTAACAGCAGTGTGTACCATCCCCTCCCTTCCCCCACCGACGCTCAGTAATAGTAGTGTGTACCATCCCCTCCCTCCCCCACCGACCCTCAGTAACAGCAGTGTGTACCATCCCCTCCCTCCCCCCCACCGACGCTCAGTAACAGCAGTGTGTACCATCCCCTCCCTCCCCCCACCGACGCTCAGTAACAGCAGTGTGTACCATCCCCTCCCTTCCCCCACCGACGCTCAGTAACAGCAGTGTGTACCATCCCCTCCCTCCCCCCACCCTCAGTAACTGCAGTGTGTACCATCCCCTCCCTCCCCCCCCACCGACCCTCAGTAACAGCAGTGTGTACCATCCCCTCCCTCCCCCACCGACGCTCAGTAACAGCAGTGTGTACCATCCCCTCCCTCCCCCCCAATGACACTCAGTAACAGCAGTGTGTACCATCCCCTCCCTCCCCCCACCGACCCTCACTAACTGCAGTGTGTACCATCCCCTCCCTCCCCCCACCAACCCTCAGTAACAGCAGTGTGTACCATCCCCTCCCTCCCTCCCCCACCGACCCTCAGTAACAGCAGTGTGTACCATCCCCTCCCTCCCCCACCGACGCTCAGTAACAGCAGTGTGTACCATCCCCTCCCTCCCCCCACCGACGCTCAGTAACAGCAGTGTGTACCATCCCCTCCCTCCCCCCACCGACGCTCAGTAACAGCAGTGTGTACCATCCCCTCCCTCCCCCCACCGACCCTCAGTAACAGCAGTGTGTACCATCCCCTCCCTCCCCCCCCGACCCTCAGTAACTGCAGTGTGTACCATCCCCTCCCTCCCCCCCCGACCCTCAGTAACTGCAGTGTGTACCATCCCCTACCTCCCCCCCACCGACGCTCAGTAACAGCAGTGTGTACCATCCCCTCCCTCCCCCCACCGACCCTCAGTAACTGCAGTGTGTTCCATCTACAAGACCCACTGCAGAAACTCACCAAAGATCCTCAGGCAGCACCTTCCAAACCCACGGCCACTTCCATCTAGAAGGACAAGGGGCAGCAGCAGGTACATGGGAACACCACCCCTCCTGCAAGTTCCCCTCCGAGCCCCTCACCATCCCGACTTGGGAATATATCTCCCATTCCTTCCTGGGTCAGAATCCTGGGATTCCCTCCCTCAGGGACATGGTGGGTCTACCCACAGCACATGGACTGCAGCGGTTCAAGAAGGCAGCTCACCCCCACCTTGTGAAGGGGGGGCAACTAGGGACAGAGGGCAATAAATACCGGGCCCAGCCAGGGACCCCCATGTCCTGAGAGGGAATGTAAATGTGCAAAAAAGTTTGATGTGTACAATTTTCATAAATGTGTTAATTATTGGACAATTAACAGAAAGGTCTGATATTCTCCTCTCCAGTAAGATATGGCAGGAGACAGTTTGATAGTCCTGGTGAGGATTCGTGACAGACTGAGAGTAAGATATCCCAAAATCAGCAGGTAATGTGACTCAATGTCCATGTGCCTCTGTCTCTTATCTCTCTCTCTTTCTGGTTTTGTTTTGTCTGTCTCTCTCAGGCGTGTTTTGTATGTTTGATCTGTGTCGCCAATGAGATTGTCCTGAGCTGGGATATTCACTCAGGGACGTGCATTTTAAGGCTCGCAGATTAGCGATGGAGGTGAGGCCATATTATTTTCTTTCCAGAGGGCCGAGGGCTTTTGGAATTCCCTTCCCGAACAATGGCCTGGGATTCAGGACAGGTTTGCCAGTTGGACGCAAAATCGGTCTCACCGCAGGAGACAGAGGGTGGTGGTGGAGGGCTGTTTCTCAGACCGGAGAGCCTGTGACCAGCGGTATTCCTCAGGGATCGGCGCTGGGCTCACTGTGTTTGTCATTTATGTCAACCGACTGGATGAGGGTGTCGGGAGACTCGGTTCGTCAGTTGACACCAAAATTGGTGGCACAGTAGACAGCGAAGAGGTTTCTCGAAAATTACAAAGGGAGCTTGATCAAAAGGGTCACTGGGCTGAAAAATGGCAGATGGAGTTCAATCTGGATAAATGTGAGGTCTTGCATTTTGGTCCAAGGGGTAGGGGATACACAATTAACGGTAGGGTAGTGCTGTAGATCAGAGTGACCGAGGGGCTCAGAAACATCCTTCACATATAGACAGGGGGTTGTTAAGGAGGGGACAGTTACACCATTTAAAAGACATTTGGATAAGGACACGAACAGGAAAAGGTTGGAGGGAGGCTGGCCAGGAGTAGGCAGGTGTGGGACTCGTTTAGCTTGGGATTATGAGCTGGTTGGGCCAAAGGGACTGTTTCCATGCTTTCGGAGTTGATGATTCAATCCAGGTCCATCCATGGTTGACAGGACAGCCAGGAACGCCTCTACTTTCTCAGAAATTTGGCACACCCACAATGACTCGCACCAATTTTTCGAGGCGCACCGTAGACAGCATCCTGTCTGGATGCGTCACAACCTTGGTGCAGTAACTGCTCGACTCAACACCATGAGAACTGACAGCACAGAAAACCAGCCTCCCACCCAGTGACTCCGTCTGGAATACCCATTCCCTTGGGAGAGCAGCCAACAGCGCCAAAGACCCCCCCTCACACCCCAAACCAAATACCCCCGCCCACCCCAAACCAAATACTCCCGCCCACCCCAAACCAAACACCCCCTCCCTCCCCAAACCAAACACCCCCTTCCACACCAAACCACACACCCCCTCCCTCCCCAAACCAAACACCTCCCTCCCTCCCCAATCCAAACACCCCCCTCCCACCCCAAACCAAACACCCCCTCCCTCCCCAAACCAAACACCCCCTCCCTCCCCAAACCAAACACCCCCTCCCTCCCCAAACCAAACAGCCCTCCCTCCCCAAACCAAACACCCCCCTCCCACCCCAAACCAAACACCCCCTCCCTCCCCAAACCAAACACCCCCTCCCTCCCCAAACCAAACACCCCCTTCCACCCCAAACCAAACAGCCCTCCCTCCCCAAACCAAACACCCCCCTCCCTCCCCAAACCAAACACCCCCCTCCCACCCCAAACCAAACACCCCCTCCCTCCCCAAACCAAACACCTCCCTCCCTCCCCAATCCAAACACCCCCCTCCCACCCCAAACCAAACACCCCCTCCCTCCCCAAACCAAACACCCCCTTCCACCCCAAACCAAACAGCCCTCCCTCCCCAAACCAAACACCCCCCTCCCTCCCCAAACCAAACACCCCCCTCCCTCCCCAAACCAAACACCCCCTCCCACCCCAAACCAAACACCTCCCTCCCTCCCCAAACCAAACACCTCCCTCCCTCCCCAATCCAAACACCCCCCTCCCACCCCAAACCAAACACCCCCTCCCTCCCCAAACCAAACACCCCCTCCCTCCCCAAACCAAACACCCCCTCCCTCCCCAAACCAAACACCCCCTCCCTCCCCAAACCAAACACCCCCTCCCTCCCCAAACCAAACACCCCCTCCCTCCCCAAACCAAACACCCCCCTCCCACCCCAAACCAAACACCCCCTCCCTCCCCAAACCAAACACCCCCTCCCTCCCCAAACCAAACACCCCCTCCCTCCCCAAACCAAACACCCCCCTCCCACCCCAAACCAAACACCCCCTCCCTCCCCAAACCAAACACCCCCCTCCCACCCCAAACCAAACACCCCCTCCCTCCCCAAACCAAACACCCCCTCCCTCCCCAAACCAAACAGCCCTCCCACTCCAAACCAAACACCCTCTCCCACCCCAAACCAAACACCCCCCTCCCACTCCAAACCAAACACCCCCTCCCTCCCCAAACCAAACACCCCCCTCCCTCCCCAAACCAAACACCCCCCTCCCTCCCCAAACCAAACACCTCCCTCCCTCCCCAAACCAAACACCCCCTCCCTCCCCAAACCAAACACCTCCCTCCCTCCCCAAACCAAACACCCCCTCCCTCCCCAAACCAAACACCCCCCTCCCTCCCCAAACCAAACACCTCCCTCCCTCCCCAAACCAAACACCCCCTCCCTCCCCAAACCAAACACCTCCCTCCCTCCCCAAACCAAACACCCTTCCCTCCCCAAACCAAGGACCCCCTCCCTCCCCAAACCAAGGACCCTGTCACATCCCAAACCAAACACCCCTCCCACCCCAAACCATTGACCCCTCTTCCATCAAGCAGAAGAAAGAAAAGTTTGAAAACTCATCCCAAAAGATTTCTGAACAGCCTCTTCCCCGCTGTTATCAGATTTAGGAACAGACTTCCCTTATGTTAGAGTTGACCTTCGTCTGCACCTTCCCTCGAGCTGTAACACTGTTCTATTATCTCGATGCACTTGTGGATGGTAGGATTTGACTGGTTCACATGCAACACAATACTCTTCACTGGATTGAGGGGGAGGTGATGACCTCGTGGTATTGCCACTGGACTGTTAACCTGGAGACCCAAGTGAACGTTCTGGGGAACCCAGGTTCAAATCCTGTCACGGCAGATGGTGAAATTTGAATTCAATAAAAATGTCTGGAATTAAGAGTCTAACAGTGACCATGGATCCATTGTCGATTGTCGGAAATCCCCATCTGGGTCACTCATGTCCTTTAGGGAAGGACACTGCCATCCTTACCTGGTCTGGGCCTACACGTGACTCCAGACCCACAGCAATATGGCTGACTCATAACTGCCCTCTGGCCAATTAGGGTTGGGCAATAAATGCTGGGCCCAGCCAGAGACTCCTTCATCCCGTGAATAAATAAAGGAAAAAAAATCTTGGTACTTAGAGCCACAGAGTTATGGAGATGTCCAGCATAGAAACAGACCCTTCGGTCCAACCCGTCCATGCCGACCAGAAATCCCAACCCAATCTAGTCCCACCTGTCAGCACCCGGCCCATATCCCTCCAAACCCTTCCTATTCATATACCCATCCAAATGCCTCTTAAATGCTGTAATTGTACCAGCCTCCACCACATCCTCTGGCAGCTCATTCCATACACGTACCACCCTCTGTGTGAAAAAGTTGCCCCTTAGGTCTCTTTTATATCTTTCCCCTCTCACCCTAAACCTATGCCCCTCTAGTTCTGGACTCCCCCACCCCAGGGAAAAGACTTTGTCTATTTACCCTATCCATGCCCCTCATGATTTTATAAACCTCTATAAGGTCACTCCTCAGCCTCCGACGCTCCAGGGAAAACAGCCCCAGCCTGTTCAGCCTCTCCCTGTAGCTCAGATCCTCCAACCCTGGCAACATCCTTGTAAATCTTTTCTGAACCCTTTCAAGTTTCACAACATCTTTCCGATGGGAAGGAGACCAGAATTGCACACAATATTCCAACAGTGGCCTAACCAATGTCCTGTACAGCCGCAACATGACCTCCCAACTCCTGTACTCAATACTCTGACCAATAAAGGAAAGCATACCAAACGCTGCCTTCACTATCCTATCTACCTGCGACTCCACTTTCAAGGAACAATGAGACCTGAATGCCTAGGCCTCTCTGTTTGATAATACTCCCCTGGGGCCCTACCATTAACTGTGTAAATCCTGCTTTGCTTTAGAAATGTAAGAACGCGGACCAGGAATAGGCCATTTGGCCCATCACAGCTAATCTTTTCATGGCCTCAGCTCCAGTAACCCCCCCCCCTCTCTCTCCAAGACCCTTAATTCCTTGACTGATCAAAAATCCCTCTATCGTTGCCTTAAAGATAGTCGACAAGGAAGCCTCAGCCCCTTCCCTGGGCAGGGGATTCCAGAGACTCACAACCCTCTGGGTGGAGAAATTCCTTCTGAATTCAGCCCTAAATCTCTTCCCTTCTAACCTTGAGGCTCGATCCTCTTGTCCCAGTCTCGGAGAAATTTGCCCCATCATCAGTCACAAGGCACAGCCCGAAGTCAAATTGACAAACAGAGCGGCGATAATCGAGGAATGAGAAACCGACCGAGGTGAAACAGCACAGAAGGTCTGCCTGGGTGGACCAGGATTCCCTTACCCGAGCCGAGGATGAGACCAGCTTGTAGAATAATGCTGCACAATAAGGCTGACTAAGAGATGGGGAAACTGT
>NC_092772.1:55498828-55573828 GCF_047496795.1 Chiloscyllium punctatum | reverse complement strand
AAACAAGGTAATTTTCAACATATAATTTCAGTTACATCACACTGTAAAGTTTTGCGATAAATTCTGTGTGTTAGGAAACACCTGGTGAAGGAGTGTTGCTCCGAAAGCGAGTGTGCTTCCAATGAAACCTGTTGGACTATAACCCGGTGTTGTGTGATTTGTAACCCTTCACAGGTGGGTGTTAATGTCTCCTCTGAGGTGGTCAGGTGCTTCCACCGTCCTGTCCCTTGACCATGTCCTTGCTGGTACCTCTCTGCTTGACCTGCTCTCTGTGTATTGCTGGGTTGTGAAACTGCCCTTGGGGCTTTGGGAGAGCTGTGGTGCTCTGTCACTGGGAGCTTGAAGCGTATTCCCTTGTCTGCGTAGGCTGTCTGGTTTGGCTTGTGAGCCTGCTTGGGCATTCTGGGTATTTTTTGGTACCGTTGGCCAATTTTGCTTCTGTGGGCCTATCGTGGGTTGGCAGGGGGGTGGTAGATCTTTTCCCCCACCTAGTTTCACCCCCCCCCCCCCCCCAACAAGTGGTAACACTCTCATCTGCGTCCTGTTCTACCACCCCGATGCATTTGCAGTTGTAGGATTTGACTAGTTTGCACGCAAAACAATACCTTTCACTGTATTGAGGGAGAGGCGATGACCCCTCGTGGTATTGCCACTGGACTGTTAGCCCAGTGAATGTTCTTGGGGGCATGGGATCGAATCCCATCTGTCTTCCCAACATGCAACACTCCGTGATAGGGGACGGGGAGAGTAAGGGGAGAGGTTGGGATGGGGGTGGGGGGAGAGAGTGGAAAATAGGAGAGGGTGGCATTAGGTGGCGGGGTGGGGAGGTCTGAGGATCGATTGCTGGGGTTGGGGGGCGGGGGGGAGGGGTGACGGTGCTGGAGCAGGGCATTGTGGGTACTCTGCAGGTGCATTGTGGGGCTGGGGTGGGGTTGCAGACCAGAGGGGCCGAATGGCCTGCTGACCTCCCGGTTTTTTTTTTTCTCTCTCTCTCCCCCTGACAGGCCGCAGGTCGTGAGCTACCTGCTGGAGGCCCGAGCCCGCTACTTTTCCGGAAAACTCTGCGGGAATAGCGTCAAGGCCTTGGTCCAGGCCGTTTCTCACCTTGTCGAGGAGGACCTGGAAGGGGTGAGGGGCTGTTCGGAATGCCGGCTCCCGGTCTTATCCCAGTCGCTCACCACCCCCACCCTCTCACACGACCCCCAACCCCAGGGAGCCCCCCCCCCCCCCCCTCACTCACCGCGTCCCCCACCTACACTACCACATAGGCTCCCAGGGCTCTGCCAGTGTGGGGGGTGGGGTCAAGATCAGAGGGGTGCTGGAAAAGCACAGCAGGTCAGGCAGCATCCAAGGGGCAGGAGAATCGACGTTTCAGGCAAAAGCCCTTCATCAGGAATGAGGAGGGGGTGGGCACTGCCACCCAGGTTGGGATCTGGGGGAGGGGGGGGGGCGGGGGCACAGTGTTTCAGAATCAGGACACCCCCACCGTCCATGGTCCTTCTATACAGAACCACGCCCTGTGTGACTGTGTCTGTGTTTGAGTGACTGAGTGAATGTGATTGTGTGTGGGAGTGTGAACACAAGTGAGTGTGAATTTGTATGAGAGAATGTTTCTGTGTGTGTGTGTGTGTGTGAGAGTGAGTAAGACTGTGTGTGAGCGAGCACATGTGTGTGTTGGTGACAGTGCGTGTGAATGAGTATATGAGGGTGTCAGTGAGTGTGCAAGTCTGACGTGACTGTGTGTGTATTCATGAGTGTGTGAGTCCGCTAGCATGTGTTAGAGTGAGTGTGTTTGAGTCTATCAGTGAGTGACTGCACGTGAGCAGGCTGAGTGTGTGTGTGTGTGTGTCAGTGAGTGTGTGTGTGTCAGTGAGTGTGTGTGTCAGTGAGTGTGTGTGTGTCAGTGAGTGTGTGATTATGTCAGTGAGTGTGTGTGTCAGTGAGTGTGTCAGTGAGTGTGTGTGTGTCAGTGAGTGTGTGAATATGTCAGTGAGTGTGTATGTCAGTGAGTGTGTGATTATGTCAGTGAGTGTGTGTGTGTCAGTGAGTGTGTCAGTGAGTGTGTGTGTGTCAGTGAGTGTGTGAATATGTCAGTGAGTGTGTGTGTCAGTGAGTGTGTCAGTGAGTGTGTGATTATGTCAGTGAGTGTGTGTGTGTGTGTCAGTGAGTGTGTGATTATGTCAGTGAGTGTGTGTGTGTCAGTGAGTGTGTCAGTGAGTGTGTGTGTCAGTGAGTGTGTGTGTGTCAGTGAGTGTGTGATTATGTCAGTGAGTGTGTGATTATGTCAGTGAGTGTGTGTGTCAGTGAGTGTGTGTGTGTCAGTGAGTGTGTGAATATGTCAGTGAGTGTGTATGTCAGTGAGTGTGTGATTATGTCAGTGAGTGTGTGTGTGTCAGTGAGTGTGTCAGTGAGTGTGTGTGTGTCAGTGAGTGTGTGAATATGTCAGTGAGTGTGTGTGTCAGTGAGTGTGTCAGTGAGTGTGTGATTATGTCAGTGAGTGTGTGTGTGTGTGTCAGTGTGTGATTATGTCAGTGAGTGTGTGTGTGTCAGTGAGTGTGTCAGTGAGTGTGTGTGTGTCAGTGAGTGTGTGAATATGTCAGTGAGTGTGTGTGTCAGTGAGTGTGTCAGTGAGTGTGTGATTATGTCAGTGAGTGTGTGTGTGTGTCAGTGAGTGTGTGAATATGTCAGTGAGTGTGTGTGTGTCAGTGAGTGTGTCAGTGAGTGTGTGATTATGTCAGTGAGTGTGTGTGTGTGTGTCAGTGAGTGTGTGAATATGTCAGTGAGTGTGTGTGTGTCAGTGAGTGTGTCAGTGAGTGTGTGATTATGTCAGTGAGTGAGTCAGTGAGTGTGTCAGTGAGTGTGTGTGTGTCAGTGAGTGTGTGATTATGTCAGTGAGTGTGTGTGTGTCAGTGAGTGTATGAATATGTCAGTGAGTGTGTGTGTGTCAGTGAGTGTGTGATTATGTCAGTGAGTGTGTGTCAGTGAGTGTGTCAGTGAGTGTGTGTGTGTCAGTGAGTGTGTGAATATGTCAGTGAGTGTGTATGTCAGTGAGTGTGTCAGTGAGTGTGTGTGTGTCAGTGAGTGTGTGAATATGTCAGTGAGTGTGTGTGTGTGTCAGTGAGTGTGTGATTATGTCAGTGAGTGTGTGTCAGTGAGTGTGTCAGTGAGTGTTGTGTGTCAGTGAGTGTGTGAATATGTCAGTGAGTGTGTGCGTGTGTGTCAGTGAGTGTGTGATTATGTCAGTGAGTGTGTCAGTGAGTGTGTGATTATGTCAGCAAGTGTGTCAGTGAGTGTGAGAGTGTATTAGTGAATCTGTCGGTGAGTGTGTAATTTGCCAGTGAGTATGTCAGTGAGTGTGTGGGTGTGTCAGTGAGTGTGTAAGTCTGTCATTGAGTATGTGTCAGTGTGAATTAGTGAGTGAGTGTGTGTTAGGCTGTAAGTAAGTGTGTCAGTGAGTGTGTGAGTGTGTCAATGAGTGTGTAAGTCTGTCATTGAGTATGTGTCAGTGTGAATTAGTGAGTGAGTGTGTGTTAGGCTGTAAGTAAGTGTGTCAGTGAGTGTGTGAGCCTGTCAGTGAGTGTGTGAGTGTGTCAGTGAGTGTGTGAGCCTGTCAGTGGGTGTGTGAGTGTGTCAGTGAGTGTCTGAACCTGTCAGTGGGTGTGTTGGTGTATCAGTGAGCGTGTGAGTCTGTCAGTGAGTGTGTCAGTGAGTGTGTGAGCCTGTCAGCGAGTGTCAGTGAGTGTGTGAGTCTGTCAGTGAGTGTGTGGGTGTGTCAGTGAGTGTGTGAGTCTGTCAGTGAGTGTGTGAGTCTGTCAGTGAGTGTGTGGGTGTGTCAGTGAGTGTGTGAGCCTGTCAGTGGGTATGTTGGTGTGTCAGTGAGCATGTGCGTCTGTCAGTGAGTGTGTCAGTGAGTGTGTGAGCCTGTCAGCGAGTGTCAGTGAGTGTGTGAGTCTGTCAGTGAGTGTGTGGGTGTGTCAGTGAGTGTGTGAGCCTGTCAGCGAGTGTCAGTGAGTGTGTGGGTGTGTCAGTGAGTGTGTGAGTCTGTCAGTGAGTGTGTGAGCCTGTCAGTGAGTGTGTGGGTGTGTCAGTGAGTGTGTGAGCCTGTCAGTGGGTGTGTTGGTGTGTCAGTGAGCATGTGAGTCTGTCAGTGAGTGTGTCAGTGAGTGTGTGAGCCTGTCAGCGAGTGTCAGTGAGTGTGTGGGTGTGTCAGTGAGTGTTTGAGTCTGTCAGTAAGTGTGTGAGTCTGTCAGTGAGTGTGTGAGCCTGTCAGTGAGTGTGTGAGTCTGTCAGTGAGTGTGTGGGTGTGTCAGTGAATGTGTGAGTCTGTCAGCGAGTGTCAGTGAGTGTGTGGGTGTGTCAGTGAATGTGTGAGTCTGTCAGTGGGTGTGTGAGTGTGTCAGTGAGTGTGTGGGTATGTCAGTGAGTGTATGGGTGTGTCAGTGAGTGTGTGAGCCTGTCAGTGAGTGTGTGGGTGTGTCAGTGAGTGTGTGAGTCTGTCAGTGGGTGTGTTGGTGTGTCAGTGAGTGTGTGAGCCTGTCAGTGAGTGTGTGGGTGTGTCAGTGAGTGTGTGAGTCTGTCAGTAAGTGTGTCAGTGAATGTGAGTGTATTAGTGAGTGTGGGTGTGTGTTTGTGTGTCAGTGTATGTGTGTGAGTGTGTGTTTGTCTGTGTGTCAGTGTATGTGTGTGTCAGTGTATGTGTGTGTGTGTCTGTGTGTGTGTCTGTGTGTATCTGTGTGTCAGTGTATGTGTGTGAGTGTGTGTTTGTCTGTGTGTCAGTGTATGTGTGTGTCAGTGTATGTGTGTGTGTCTGTGTGTATCTGTGTGTATGTCGATGTGTGTGTCTGTGTGTATGTGTGTGTATGTCTATGTGTGTGTCTATGTGTGTGTCTGTGTGTATGTGTGTCAGTGTATGTGAGTTGTGAGCTCACTCACCCACCCAAGTGTGAACATTAGATGGGGGCTGGAGCCACTTGGAGACCAGAGTCAGATTAGAGTGGTGGTGCTGGAAAAGCACAGCAGGTCAGGCAGCATCCGAGGAGCAGGAATCGAACACTGCCAGACCTGCTGTGCTTTTCCAGCACCACTCGAGTCTAGACTCTGGTCTCCAGCATCTGCCGTCCTCACTTTTGCCTCACTTGGGGAGCAGACTGGGGAAGGAAGCCGAGACAGTGGGGGAGGCGCGATGGGAGGAGGTTTCCTGTGAACGGAGACTCCCTTCCTATGAAGAGGTGGGTTTTTGAATTCAGTGACAGTGAGTGTGGGTGACTAGGGCCCTCCTGGATATGCTGAAATCTCGCTGGCTCGAATCGCTCACGGTTAACTCAGGGAAGCTGGGTAATCCCCACCGCACTCTGACAGAGAAACCTTCTCTCCCCAGATACATGCCTCCTGCCAGGAATCAGAGAACCCAGCTCCACTAGACTATGAGGACTTTCAAAAATGGAGTCAGTTCAGACACTATCTTCGTACATCTTACTGAACAGTCACTACCCCTCAAAGACACTGCAAAGTATAGACTATGCAAGTGCTACCTCGATGGATGATTCCAAGCCTACTTTATATTTTTTTATAAATGTTATTATTTAAGTGTTACTTTTGTAAATTCTCAGCTGGCTGTCATCAGGACACTTCACAAGAATGCCAATATTCCAGGGCAATGCTGCCTTTTAAATGCCCTGAGAGGAGAGCGCTGATTGGCCGGTGAGGGAAATCTGGCCGGGGCTGCCGTGGGGAACGGACCCATCGATGCTGATTGACAGTTCACTGCCGACCGTTGGATGGTTTGGGGTTCTCGGGCCAAATCAGAGTGGGCCCGAACTGCCAATCCGCACTGACAGGCGCAGTGAGAGTCCGCCCGCCAACCCATCAACAGTGTCGTCCCGGACAGAATCCACACCCCCCCCCTCCCTCAAATTGGCATTCTTGTGAAGAATCCTGATGAGGGCTACACTCAATGTTGAAGCTTTTGGAAATAAAGCTTCATTGCACTTTGTATTAACTGTGGGACAGTCCTGAACTGGCTACTGTCACATGATAACAGAAGGTTGTGCAATGACAGTAATGTCTGGTATTCCCCTGAGAATCTAGCTGGTTTCCATCTGAGAATGTCGACGGGGGTGTTGATGATGGGGTGGACGCACTGAAAAGGAGCAGGCTAGGAACAGGATGAGGCCATTCGGCCTTCCCATCAACTGGGCCTGAGGCTTTGCTAATCTCTGGGCCCTTAACTCTACTCCGCCCAGCCACCCCACCTCCCTTCCTGACCTTTAACCCTCATTGGCTTCTGACCAGACCCTTCGTGGGGGGGGGGGGCCTGTCGCACCTGACCAATGAAGAGGAGGCTGTTCGGCCCGTCCTTCTGAAAGAAACCCACTCGGTCTCAGCGCCTTGGCTCAGTCCCTGTTCCATAACACTATCCCGGGATTCCAGTGCAATTCCCTCTGTCCTTCAGCTGTTAGCAACAGGGAAACATAGAGGATCAGAGCAAGAGGAGGCCATTCGGCCCTGCTCCCCCATCCATCACCATCATGGCTGACCCTCCAACCCCAACAGCCTCATCCTGCTTTCTCCCTGTAACCTTTGACCCCATTCGCCCCCACGTGCTGTATCTAGTCGCCTCTTGAACATATTCACTGTTTTGATCAGCTCCTTCCTGTGGGAATGAATCCCACAGGCTCCCCATTCTCTGGGTGAAGAAATGTCTCCTCATCTCTGTCCTAAATGGCCCACCCCGAACCCTCAGAGTGTGACCCCTCCCCACCCCCGGATCTGGACCCACCCACCATCAGGACCCTCCTCCCTCCATCTACCCTGTCCCGTCCTGTTAGCATTTTATAAGCCTCTATGAGATCCCCTCGTCCCCCCCCCTCCTCACCCGTCTGAACTCCAGTGAAAACAATCCTAACCTGGTCAGTCTCTCTCCGTACATCAGTCCCGTCATCCCCAGAACCATCCTGGGTAAACCCTCGCTGCACTCCCTCGGGAGCAAGGGTATCCTTCCTCAGAAAAGGAGACCCAACCTGCCCACGATACTCTCGGTGGGGCCTCCCCAAGGCCCTGTATAACGGCAACAACACACCCCCTGCTCCTGGACTCGAAACCTCTCACGGTGAAGGCCAACGAACCGTTTCCCTGCTTTAGCGCCTGCTGCCCCTGCACGCCCACCTTCAGCGACTCTTAAACCACAACCCCCCCCTCCCCACTGAAATCGCACCGTGTTGAGGTTGCTGTAAGTTTCATCGCCGAGCTGGACATCTCCTCACCGTGCTCGGTAACGTCATCAGTGAGTCTCTGGTGGTTACGGCCGTCTGTCTTGGTCTGTGAAGGTGGGCGATATCATTTCCGGGATCCAACTCGATGTGGGAGAGTTCCAGTTGGAATGCCAGCCGTCGAGGAATTCTCGTGCCCTAGGCTTGCCCTGGGATGGGTGTGTTGTCCCAGTCGAAGTGGTGTTCCTTCCTCATCCGTATGTGAGGATACGAGTGAGAGAGGGTCATGTCGTTTTGTGGCTAGTGCCTCCTGGTGGCTAGTTTGTGACCTAAAGGATCCGGGTTTGCTCCGGTTTCCTCCCACAGTCCAAAGGTGTGCAGGTCAGGTGAAATGGCCATGCTAAATTGCCTGTAGTGTTAGGTGCATTAGTCAGGGGTAAATGTAGGGGACTGGGTCCGGGTGGGTTGCTCTTCAGAGGGTCGGTGTGGACTTGTTGGGCCGAAGGGCCTGTTTCCACACTGCAGGGAATCTTAAACAAAAATAGAAACAACCAGCAAAACGAGTGCCATTTACAAAATGCCTGACTGGGACAGGAACAAATATGACATCGGGCAGGAAACTAGCCACCAGGATACACAACCACCAACGAGCCACTAAAAGACACGACCACTTGTATCATTCCACACAGACAAAGGAGGTTCCCACCTCAACTGGGACAACACATCCATCCTGGGACAGACTAAACAGAGACACGCACGGGAATCCCGAAAGGCCTGGCATTCAAATTGGAACATCATCAACAAACACGTCGACTTGGATCCCATTTACCACCCCCTGAGAAAAAGAGCAGGGAATGACATCACCACAGAAAATGAATTGGCCCAACATCCACAAACATCCCCCCCCTCCCCCCACCGACCCTCAGTAACAGCAGTGTGTACCATCCCCTCCCTCCCCCCACCGACCCTCAGTAACAGCAGTGTGTACCATCCCCTCCCTCCCCCCCCACCGACCCTCAGTAACAGCAGTGTGTACCATCCCCTCCCTCCCCCCCACTGACGCTCAGTAACAGCAGTGTGTACCATCCCCTCCCTCCCCCCACCGACCCTCAGTAACAGCAGTGTGTACCATCCCCTCCCTCCCCCCACCGACCCTCAGTAACAGCAGTGTGTACCATCCCCTCCCTCCCCCACCGACCCTCAGTAACAGCAGTGTGTACCATCCCCTCCCCCCCACCGACCCTCAGTAACAGCAGTGTGTACCATCCCCTCCCCCCCACCGACGCTCAGTAACAGCAGTGTGTACCATCCCCCCCCCCCCCCACCGACCCTCAGTAACAGCAGTGTGTACCATCCCCTCCCTCTCCCACCGACCCTCAGTAACAGCAGTGTGTACAATCCCCTCCCTCCCCCCACCGACCCTCAGTAACAGCAGTGTGTACCATCCCCTCCCCCCCACCGACCCTCAGTAACAGCAGTGTGTACCATCCCCTCCCTCCCCCCACCGACCCTCAGTAACAGCAGTGTGTACCATCCCCTCCCCCCCACCGACGCTCAGTAACAGCAGTGTGTACCAACCCCCCCCCCCACCGACCCTCAGTAACAGCAGTGTGTACCATCCCCTCCCTCCCCCCACCGACACTCAGTAACAGCAGTGTGTACCATCCCCTCCCTCTCCCACCGACCCTCAGTAACAGCAGTGTGTACAATCCCCTCCCTCCCCCCACCGACCCTCAGTAACAGCAGTGTGTACCATCCCCTCCCCCCCACCGACCCTCAGTAACAGCAGTGTGTACCATCCCCTCCCTCCCCCCACCGACCCTCAGTAACAGCAGTGTGTACCATCCCCTCCCCCCCACCGACGCTCAGTAACAGCAGTGTGTACCAACCCCCCCCCCCACCGACCCTCAGTAACAGCAGTGTGTACCATCCCCTCCCTCCCCCCACCGACACTCAGTAACAGCAGTGTGTACCATCCCCTCCCTCTCCCACCGACCCTCAGTAACAGCAGTGTGTACAATCCCCTCCCTCCCCCCACCGACGCTCAGTAACAGCAGTGTGTTCCATCCCCTCCCTCCCCCCACCGACCCTCAGTAACAGCAGTGTGTACCATCCCCTCCCTCCCCCCCACCGATCCTCAGTAACAGCAGTGTGTACCATCCCCTCCCTCCCCCACCGACCCTCAGTAACAGCAGTGTGTACCATCCCCTCCCTCCCCCCACCGACCCTCAGTAACAGCAGTGTGTACCATCCCCTCCCTCCCCCACCGACCCTCAGTAACAGCAGTGTGTACCATCCCCTCCCTCCCCCCACCGACCCTCAGTAACTGCAGTGTGTACCATCTATAAGACCCACTGCAGAAACTCACCAAAGACCCTCAGGCAGCACCTTTCAAACCCACGGCCACTTCCATCTCGAAGGACAAGGGGCAGCAGAGACATGGGAACACACACCCTCCTGCAAGTTGCCCTCCCCTCACCATCCCGACTTGGAAATATCACCATTCCTTCAGGAAGGCTGTCAGAACCCTGGAATCCCCTCCCAAAAGGTGACTTGGCTCTGATTTGCCTTTGGCAGAAGCTGAAGGTAGCCCAGAGGCCTGTGATACAGGCAAGGGGCTTGTGGTGGAACAGAAGCCACGAGTACTAGCAAGGACCCAGTGAGAGGCCAGAGACCTGTGGGAGAGGCCAGACAGAGGCCTGGTGGTTTAATCCTGTGCACCGACACCCCCTCTCCCGACAATGCCAGCACCAGCTCTCAGCAGACCAGACAGCCAGCTACTACAGCTTCAATCATTCACTAATGTCAGTTCATCAGTCCAGGAAGCGAGGCCTACAGCAGGCCGAAAGCCTGTGATGTCCAAAAACTGAACCAATGAAGCAATTCTCAAGGAAGCAGTGCCCAGTTAAAAGCTGCTTTGCTTTTTGCACGACTTGTAACAAAACATTAAAAAGATTTAAATGGAAATGAAGTTCAAGTGCATTTTATTGACGATCACACGGTGCGCTACATTGTCGGAGGGTCAGTGCTGAGGGAGTGCCGCACTGTCAGAGGGTCAGTGCTGAGGGAGCGCCGCACTGTCAGAGGGTCAGTGCTGAGGGAGCGCCGCACTGTCGGAGGGTCAGTGCTGAGGGAGCGCCGCACTGTCGGAGGGTCAGTGCTGAGGGAGTGCCGCACTGTCGGAGGGTCAGTGCTGAGGGAGCGCCGCACTGTCGGAGGGTCAGTGCTGAGGGAGCGCCGCACTGTCGGAGGGTCAGTGCTGAGGGAGTGCCGCACTGTCGGAGGGTCAGTGCTGAGGGAGTGCCGCACTGTCGGAGGGTCAGTGCTGAGGGAGCGCCGCACTGTTAGAGGGTCAGTGCTAAGGGAGTGCCGCACTGTCGGAGGGTCAGTGCTGAGGGAGTGCTGCACTGTCGGAGGGTCAGTGCTGAGGGAGTGCTGCACTGTCGGAGGGCCAGTGCTGAGGGAGTGCCGCACTCTCGGAGGGTCAGTGCTGAGGGAGTGCCGCACTGTCGGAGGGTCAGTGCTGAGGGAGCGCCGCACTGTCGGAGGGTCTGTGCTGAGGGAGTGGGCACTGTCGGGAGGGTCAGTGCTGAGGGAGTGCCGCACTGTCGGAGGGTCAGTGCTGAGGGAGTGCCGCACTGTCGGAGGGTCAGTGCTGAGGGAGTGCCGCACTGTCGGAGGGTCAATGCTGAGGGAACGCCGCACTGTCGGAGGGTCAGTGCTGAGGGAGTGCTTCACTGTCGGAGGGTCAGTGCTGAGGGGGTGCCGCACTGTCGGAGGGTCAGTGCTGAGGGAGCGCCGCACTGTCGGAGGATCTGTGCTGAGGGAGTGGGCACTGTCGGAGGGTCAGTGCTGAGGGAGTGCCGCACTGTCGGGATGGTCAGTGCTGAGGGAGTGCTGCACTGTCGGAGGGTCAGTGCTGAGGGAGTGGGCACTGTCGGAGGGTCAGTGCTGAGGGAGTGCCGCACTGTCGGAGGGTCAGTGCTGAGGGAGCGCCGCACTGTCGGAGGGTCAGTGCTGAGGGAGTGCCGCACTGTCGGAGGGTCAGTGCTGAGGGAGTGCCGCACTGTCGGAGGGTCAGTGCTGAGGGAGTGGGGCACTGTCGGAGGGTCAGTGCTGAGGGAGTGCCGCATTGTCGGAGGGTCAGTGCTGAGGGAGTGCCGCACTGTCGGAGGGTCAGTGCTGAGGGAGTGCCGCACTGTCGGAGGGTCAGTGCTGAGGGAGGGCCGCACTGTCAGAGGGTCAGTGCTGAGGGAGTGCTGCACTGTCGGAGGGTCAGTGCTGAGGGAGTGCCACAATGTCGGAGGGTCACCACTGAGGGAGTGCCGCACTGTCGGAGGGTCAGTGCTGAGGGAGTGCCGTACTGTCGGAGGGTCAATGCTGAGGGAACGCCGCACTGTCGGAGGGTCAGTGCTGAGGGAGTGCCGCACTGTCGGAGGGTCAATGCTGAGGGAACGCCGCACTGTCGGAGGGTCAGTGCTGAGGGAGTGCCGCACTGTCGGAGGGTCAGTGCTGAGGGAGTGCCGCACTGTCGGAGGGTCAGTGCTGAGGGAGTGCCGCACTGTCGGAGGGTCAGTGCTGAGGGAGCGCCGCACTGTCGGAGGGTCAGTGCTGAGGGAGCGCCGCACTGTCGGAGGGTCAGTGCTGAGGGAGTGCCGCACCGTCGGAGGGTCAGTGCTGAGGGAGTGCCGCACTGTCGGAGGGTCAGTGCTGAGGGAGTGCCGCACTGTCGGAGGGTCAGTGCTGAGGGAGTGCCGCACTGTCGGAGGGTCAGTGCTGAGGGAGTGCCGCACTGTCGGAGGGTCAGTGCTGAGGGGGTGCCGCACTGTCGGAGGATCAGTGCTGAGGGAGTGCCTCACTGTCGGAGGGTCAATGCTGAGGGAGTGCCGCACTGTCGGAGGGTCAGTGCTGAGGGAGTGCCGCACTGTCGGAGGGTCAGTGCTGAGGGAGTGCCGCACTGTCGGAGGGTCAGTGCTGAGGGAGTGCCGCACTGTCGAAGGGTCAGTGCTGAGGGAGTGCTGCACTGTCGGAGGGTCAGTGCTGAGGGAGTACCGCACTGTCGAAGGGTCAGTGCTGAGGGAGTGCTGCACTGTCAGAGGGTCAGTGCTGAGGGAGCGCCGCACTGTCGGAGGGTCAGTGCTGAGGGAGTGCCGCAATGTCGGAGGGTCACCGCTGAGGGAGTGCCGCACTGTTGGAGGGTCAGTGCTGAGGGAGTGCCGCACTGTCGGAGGGTCAGTGCTGAGGGAGTGCCGCACCGTCGGAGGGTCAGTGCTGAGGGAGCGCCGTACTGTCGGAGGGTCAATGCTGAGGGAGTGCCGCATTGTCGGAGGGTCAGTGCTGAGGGAGTGCCGCACTGTCGGAGGGTCAGTGCTGAGGGAGTGCCGCACTGTCGGAGGGTCAGTGCTGAGGGAGTGCCGCACTGTCGGGAGGGGCAGTGCTGAGGGAGTGCCGCACTGTCGAAGGGTCAGTGCTGAGGGAGTGCCGCACTGTCGGAGGGTCAGTGCTGCGGGAGTGCTGCACTGTCGGAGGGTCAGTGCTGAGGGAGTGCCGCAATGTCGGAGGGTCACCACTGAGGGAGTGCCGCACTGTCGGAGAGTCAGTGCTGAGGGAGTGCCGCACTGTCGAAGGGTCAGTGCTGAGGGAGTGCTTCACTGTCGGAGGGTCAGTGCTGAGGGGGTGCCGCACTGTCGGAGGGTCAGTGCTGAGGGAGCGCCGCACTGTCGGAGGGTCTGTGCTGAGGGAGTGGGCACTGTCGGAGGGTCAGTGCTGAGGGAGTGCCGCACTGTCGGAGGGTCAGTGCTGAGGGAGTGCCGCACTGTCGGAGGGTCAGTGCTGAGGGAGTGCTGCACTGTCGGAGGGTCAGTGCTGAGGGAGTGCCGCACTGTCGGAGGGTCAGTGCTGAGGGAGCGCCGCACTGTCGGAGGGTCTGTGCTGAGGGAGTGGGCACTGTCGGAGGGTCAGTGCTGAGGGAGTGCCGCACTGTCGGAGGGTCAGTGCTGAGGGAGTGCCGCACTGTCGGAGGGTCAGTGCTGAGGGAGTGCCGCACTGTCGGAGGGTCAGTGCTGAGGGAGTGCCGCACTGTCGGAGGGTCAGTGCTGAGGGAGCGCCGCACTGTCGGAGGGTCTGTGCTGAGGGAGTGGGCACTGTCGGGAGGGTCAGTGCTGAGGGAGTGCCGTACTGTCGGAGGGTCAGTGCTGAGGGAGTGCCGCACTGTCAGATGGTCAGTGCTGTGGGAGTGGGCACTGTCGGAGGGTCAGTGCTGAGGGAGCGCCGCACTGTCGGAGGGTCAGTGCTGAGGGAGTGCCGCACTGTCGGAGGGTCAGTGCTGAGGGAGTGCCGCACTGTCGGAGGGTCAGTGCTGAGGGAGTGCCGCACTGTCGGAGGGTCCGTGCTGAGGGAGCGCCGCACTGTCGGGAGGGTCAGTGCTGAGGGAGTGCCGCACTGTCGAAGGGTCAGTGCTGAGGGAGTGCCGCACTGTCGGAGGGTCAGTGCTGAGGGAGTGCCGCACTGTCGGAGGGTCAGTGCTGAGGGAGTGCTTCACTGTCGGAGGGTCAGTGCTGAGGGGGTGCCGCACTGTCGGAGGGTCAGTGCTGAGGGAGCGCCGCACTGTCGGAGGGTCAGTGCTGAGGGAGTGCCGCACTGCGGGAAGGTCAGTGTTGAGGGAGTGCCGCACTGTCGGAGGGTCAGTGCTGAGGGAGCACCGCACTGTCAGAGGGTCAGTGCTGAGGGAGTGCCGCACTGTCGGAGGGTCAGTGCTGAGGGAGTGGGGCACTGTCAGATGGTCAGTGCTGTGGGAGTGGGCACTGTCGGAGGGTCAGTGCTGAGGGAGTGCCGCACTGTCGGAGGGTCCGTGCTGAGGGAGTGCCGCACTGTTAGAGGGTCAGTGCTGTGGGAGTGGGCACTGTCGGAGGGTCAGTGCTGAGGGAGTGCCGCACTGTCGGGGGGTCAGTGCTGAGTGAGTGCCGCACTGTCAGATGGTCAGTGCTGTGGGAGTGGGCACTGTCGGAGGGTCAGTGCTGAGGGAGTGCCGCACTGTCGGAGGGTCCGTGCTGAGGGAGTGCCGCACTGTCAGAGGGTCAGTGCTGAGGGAGTGCCGCACTGTCGGAGGGTCAGTGCTGAGGGAGTGCCGCACTGTCGAAGGGTCAGTGGTGAGGGAGTGCCGCACTGTCGGAGGGCAGTGCTGAGGGAGTGCCGCACTGTCGGAGGGTCAGTGCTGAGGGAGTGCCGCACTGTCGGAGGGTCAGTGCTGAGGGAGTGCCGCACTTTCGGAGGGTCAATGCTGAGGGAACGCCGCACTGTCGGAGGGTCAGTGCTGAGGGAGTGGGCACTGTCGGAGGGTCAGTGCTGAGGGAGTGCCGCACTGTCGGAGGGTCAGTGCTGAGGGAGTGCCGCACTGTCGGAGGGTCAGTGCTGAGGGAGTGCCGCACTGTCGAAGGGTCAGTGCTGAGGGAGCGCCGCACTGTCGGAGGGTCAGTGCTGAGGGAGCGCCGCTCTGTCAGAGGGTCAGTGCTGAGGGAGCGCCGCACTGTCGAAGGGTCAGTGCTGAGGGAGTGCTTCACTGTCGGAGGGTCAGTGCTGAGGGAGCGCCGCACTGTCGGAGGGTCAGTGCTGAGGGAGCGCCGCACTGTCGGAGGGTCAGTGCTGAGGGAGCGCCGCTCTGTCAGAGGGTCAGTGCTGAGGGAGCGCCGCACTGTCGGAGGGTCAGTGCTGAGGGAGTGCTGCACTGTCGGAGGGTCAGTGCTGAGGGAGTGCCGCATTGTCGGAGGGTCAGTGCTGAGGGAGCGCCGCACTGTTGGAGGGTCAGTGCTGAGGGAGCGCCGCACTGTCGGAGGGTCAGTGCTGAGGGAGTGTCGCACTGTCAGCGGTTAAACCTTCTGTTAATGAAACCAAACACCCAGAAAAGGTCACCTCACCTCATAATATGTAAAAATATAAGTGACAAAGAACTCCTAATGTCCACTTTTTAAAGAGAATAATATCAATTTATTCTTAAACTGAAAAAGTGCACATTAAACATCTATTCCCAACTGTAAGCCCCCCTTTCTCATATCTGCTTATTACCTGCCTCCAACTCGATAACATTATGCTGTTCCAATAAAATACGTATTAAAATTACATGAACTTAATTTCGAAACCAGACAGTTGCTGTCTTCTTTTGTGTCTGCACTCTCCCCGCTGAGGATCCCTCTGGATCATCATCTTTCTTTTTATGGTGAGTATCTTTCACACGAAGAGCTATTTGTGGCAGAGTGTGTTTCCTCATTTCTTGGAGAGCAAGGTGTTCACTCATTGTGCATTTCTATCTCGACAGCAATTGCTCCCTCTTCAAGTTTCAAAATAGCTGTTTTTATATAACCCCAACATCGGACTGTCTCATTGGTTTGATGTTGGCAAAACAATAAATTCAAACTCAACTGTGTTTTGGTATCCTGGGGCATAATTTGAATGGTTTGACCAGCGGCATTCCTTCTGAAATATCTGCCTTACACCTGCTTAATACAACGAACAAAGTTATTCTTGTTGAAATGTTTTGAGGGGTCTGGTCTGCTCTACAACAGTGTACAGATCCAACTCATATATCAGATTAGATTAGATTGCTTACAGTGTGGAAACAGGCCCTTCGGCCCAACAAGTCCACACCGACCCTCATACCACCCAGACCCACACTCCTTCACCTAATACTAGGACAATTTTTAGCATGGTCAATTCACCTTTTTGGACTGTGGGAGGAAACCGGAGCACCCGGAGGAAACCCACGCAGACACGGGGAGAACGTGCAAACTCCACACAGAGAGTCGCCTGAGGTGGGAATTGAACCCGGGTCTCTGGCGCTGTGAGGCAGCAGTGCTAACCACTGTGCCACCATGCCACCCCCCATTGAATGCAAGTTTGAAGGATTTCAAAGAAACTGGTGTAGCTAAAACTGGTGCAGTGGTTAATATGGCTTTTAAAATCTCCTGGCATTATTCTTTCAGCCGAAATTTGGTGTTTGTCTTTTCAGTCAATCCGTTAGTGGTTCCACCACACTGCTGAGGTTTCCAACAAACTTTCAGGAGAATCCGCTTAGTCCCAAGAATTGAAGCACCTCTTTCTTTGAGGTTGGTCGTGGAAAATTCCTCAATGGCATTCATCTACATATCCCGTGGGGTCAATCTTCCAGACTGATGTTACGTCCCAAGAACGTCACCTTTGCTTTTGCGAATTCTGTATTATCTAAGTTTATCACCAGTTTTGCTTCTCGTCGTCATTCAAAAAGATCTGCCAACTGTATCATGTGATCTTTCCGGGGAGTTACTAAAAGATCGCGACATCATCCAAATAGACTGCACAGTTTGTTAACCCAGCCGCAACTCTGTTCAGGAGGCTTTGGAATGTGGTGGGTGCGTTCTTCATTCCAAAGGGCATCACTTGGAATTGACATCGCCCATTTGGGTTTCCAAATGCAGGAACTTCTTTCACTGTCTCTGATAAAGGTACCAGCTAATAATCACACAGTAAGTCCAACTTGGTAAATGTAACTGGCTTGTCCAACTTTCTCTATACAGTTCTCCAATCTTGGCATTGGGTATGGGTCCAATTTTGTTATGGTGTTGACCTTCCAATAGTCCACACAAAACCTTTGAGTCCAGTCATGTTTGGGAACTAAGACAATTGGCGAACCCCACTCGCTCTGACTCGATTTCTTCGTTGAGCATTGCATCCACTTCCTGTTCGACCGATGTGGCTTTGAGAGGATTAAGCCTGTAAGGGTGTTGTTTTATTGGAACAGCATTCCACCTCATGCACAATCGTATTCGTCCTCCCCATTTTATTCCTGTAAATGCCCTCATATTGCTGTAACAAACCTTTCAGCTGGGTTCTTTGCTCCTGAGACAGTTAGTTCATGATCCTATCCCACTCCGCAAGGATTTCCTCATTGTTTATTGTATTGTGATGCACATCAAAACCCCTGTTTCTCCAGCTTCCTGTCTCTATTATAGTAAGGTTTCAACATGTTCACATGACATACCCGAGATAGTTTCTTTCTATCTGGCATCTGTATTAGATAGTTTACCTGACTCAACCCTTTCTCAATTTGACAGGAATCACTAAAACCTGTTTTTTAAATGGATCTCCTACCACTGGTAGTCATACTAATACATCATTCCCCATGGGAAAACATCTGAAATTTAGAGTTTTTATCTCCCAACAGCTTCATTCTACATTGTGCCCTCTTCAGGCGCTGTTGAGCTAACTCACCTCCTCGATTTAGTCTCTCCCTCACCTCTGCTACATAATCTCAGTGTGAAACCTCCGACTTTGGTCCCAGCAATTTCTCTTTAATTAATTTCAAAGGGACTCTCGCTTCATGTCCGAATATTAACTCAAAGGGAGTGAACTGAGTAGATTCGTTTGGGGCATCTCTAATGGCAAACAAATTGGAATGGGATTCCTTTATCCCAATCATTTGTGTAATCCCGACAGTACGCTCTCAACCTGGTCTCCAAGGTTCTGATGCTACCTTTCTGATTCTGCCACCCTTCTGGGATTCAGGATGATACACACTGGGTTCAAGTGCTGTATACCTAAGCTATCAATCACCTCCTTAAGCAGCCTAATGGTAACGTTTGACCCTTGACCTGACTGAATGTCTCTGAGTAGCCCATACCGTGCGAAGAAAGCTACTAACTGCTCCATTGCCCTTTTCGCTTTGATACTCCGTGACGGAATTGCCTCTGGAAAGCTGGGAGATACATCCAGTATGGCTAACAAGTGCTGGTCCCCACTTTTAGTTCTCAGGAGGGGGGGGCTACACAGTCAATTATAACCCCCATGAAAGGTTCTTCAAATGTGGGGACTGGCGTCAAAGGGGCTGGTTTTATTACCGCCTGTGGCCTACTTACCAGTTGGCATGTAGGGCGTGTATGGCACAAGTTAACCCCATCCTTGTGCACCCCAGGCCAATAAAACTGTTTCTATACCTTAGCCTGAATATTTTGTACCCCTAGATGATCTCTTACAGGTTGTTCATGTGCTAGCCGTAACACTTCCTGTCTGTATGCTACCGGCAACACAATCTTTTTTCTTTGCAAATATATTTATTAGCAAATTTTTTTAACTTTACAAACATATAATATTATTGGGGGGAATAAAAACAAATATCAGTATAATATTAAGAAAAAAAACACAAATTACAATACAACTGCTATCTGCTAACTACTAACCTACCCTCTAATGCAAAGCAAACCCTAACACTGTGCAAAGCAACACCAAAAAAAATAGAAAGAGAAGCAAAAAAAACCAGAAAATACAGAACAGTTATGCTCGGCGCAAAGATCCCAAACAAAGGAATGGGAGCATTGTATAAATACCCCGTATTAACTTGGGAGGTCCCCCTCCAGCGCCCAGGGCTTGATAAACCTAACCATCCTGGTTAAACAAACGCCCTAGTTAAGACAACCGACAAATCTAGATCCAAATAACTCAAGTCTTATAAAAATTGTCTGTTGTGTGGTGCACCACGTTTGCAAAAAAAGGTCCCAGGGAATGTGATCCATAATTAATGTCTGCCATCCCAGCAAGTTCGGCGGGTTCTCAGACACCCAGTTCATCAGAATATTCTTCTGTGCACAGTGTGAGAGAATATTCAATAGTTTCTTCCCATGCCCGTCTAAAGATGGTAAATTCGGTAGACCTAAGAGGAGAGATATCGGGTCTACTTTGACTTCAGTCCTCAATACCCTCCCTATCTCTCCCGCCACAGTGCTCCAATAAGCACGAAGCCTGGGGCATGTCCAGAAGCAATGGGTAAGAGTACCCACACTTATTTTACATTTGGGGCACACTGAAGATGCCCCTTTTTTAAACTTCACCAGATGGTCTGGTGCCACATGAGCCCTGTGCAAAACTTTTAACTGCACAGCGCATGTCCTATTACAGATTGAGATCTTTGGAGCATTCTCCCATGTGTTCTCCCATGTTTCAGAAGAGATCTCCACTCCCAGCTCTTGCTCCCAGACCTCACATAACCAGTTAATATCCTGCCAGGCCCAGCCACCCAGCAGGCGATAGAGGGCACTAACCGAAAGGGTGCTTGTGGAGCGTAGCAACAACCTCTCTGTATCGGGGCTGATAGGCCTTAGTGAGAAGTGTAGTCTTCTTCTGAGTGAAATCCCTAACCTGAGAAAAACAGAAAAGATCTCTGCTGGGCAACCCGTTTTTTGCAGCTCAGTTGCTCAAAAAACATCATAACCTCCCCCTCAAACAAGTCTCCCAAACTAGAAACGCCGCTCACTGCCCATAGTTTGAACCCTGAGTCCATCATCCCTGGTCGGAACCCTGGCATGTCAACTATAGGTGTAAGTGGCGAAGTCTTGGATAAACAACCCTCACTCTGACCCATCACCCTCCAAGCCTTGACTGTACGAATGACAATGGGGTTCCAGCAGTGGTCCATAACTGACCTCATCTTATCCATGAACAACAGGTTAATAAGGGGGCACTTTGCCTGGGAGGCCTCAATATCCAGCCATATTGAGTTTGGATCGTTACCTACCCAATCACAGACAAAAGACAGCAGGAAACTCAATTGATACCTTCTGATGTCTGGGAAATCAACTCCTCCCACTCCTTGAGGCAACTCCAATTTCGTAAGTTTGATGAGGGGCCGCCCACGATGCCAGACAAAGGAACCAAACCATCCCATAAGCTTCCGCAGCGTTGACCTGGGAAACATTATAGGGAACATACGCATGGGATCAAGCAAACGAGGAAGGACATTCATCTTAATGAGAGATATTCGGCCCAGCCATGAACTTGGAAGAGCCTCCCATCTCTGGAGATCTCGCCTAATATTGTCGAGCAAGTGAGCAAACTTAGTCTGAAATAACAGATCAAACGTGGGGGGTAATAAAAATGCCCAGGTTTCAGAACCCTGCCCGTGACCACTTCAAAGGGAACTTAGGGCCACCTTCAACCTCTGGCACATCCTTCAGGTTCCCCAAAGGCATAGCCTCCGATTTTGCAAAGTTAATCTTATTATCCTGAAATAGCCCCAAATGTATCAAATGGGGGACGGAAGTGATCGGGTTTGATAAAAACAGAAGGACATCATCCGCGTACAGTGTAAGCTTGAGTGCCCTCGATCCTACTTCCGGAGCGGTTATGTGGATGTTCTGACGAATGGCCTCTGCCAGCGACTCTATCACCAACGTAAACAACAACGGTGAGAGGGGGCAGCCTTGCCGACTACCCCGACCAATCATAAAATTCCCAGAGTTCACCCCGTTAGTGATGACCGCGGTCAGAGGGTGGTAATATAAAACCTCCACCCACCGAGCAAAGACCCCACCCAACCCAAACTGTTCTAAGACATAAAAAAGATACAGCTATTCCACCTGATCAAACACTTTCTCTGCATCTAAGGAAGCCTACGGCCCCTTATAAAGCCTGTCTGGTCCTCTTTAATAATATGGGGTAACACCCTTTCCAATCTCAGGGCCAGGATCTTGGACAGAATCTTGAAATCTGAATTTAACAGAGAGATGGGCCTGTATGAGGCACAATCCTCAGGAACCTTCCCCTTCTTAAGAATTAAGGAAACATTAACTTCTCTCAAAGATGGTGGCAGGCATTCATGCATATCGGAGTGATTGTACATCTCCAACATCGGCTCTGACAGAATCCCTATAAACTCCTTATAAAACTCACCCGGGAGACCATCAGGGCCAGGTGCTTTCCCAGTCTGAAGGTGCCTAGCAGCCTCCTGTATTTCCTGAACTATCAAGGGGGCATTAAGGAGAGAGGCCTGTTCCAAGGTTACCCCTGGGAGGTCCAGGTTCTTAAAAAAGGGCTCCATTTTAGCCCTCCTGTCCTCGCAACCTTCAGACCGATACAACTCAGAGTAAAAGCTCTGAAAAGCCTCATTAATCTTTTTAGCATCGTGTGTAAGGACCCTGGCGCTGTCTCTGATTGCAGCAATGGATTGGGGAGCACGCTTTTTTCCTAATCGGGTACGCTAAATACTTCCCTGGCCTATCCCCATATTCGAACAGCCTCTGTCCAGCAAAAGCAAGTTCGTTCTTTGTGTTTTGTGTCAAAATTGAATTCAAGGCAGCCCTGAGGGCCATGATCTGCTGTAACTTAGTCACCGAAGGCCGCGCAAAATGTGCTGCATCCGCGGCTTTCAAACGCGTCTCAAGTAGACGCTGCTGTTCCTCCTTCTGTCGTTTCCGGCTAGCCGAATGGGAAATAGCGAATCCCCTAGTAAAGGCCTTAGCGGTCTCCCATAGCATGGACGGACTACTAGCTGTGCCTGAGTTGATAGTCAAGAGTTCCTGAAACTCCTTCAAAAAGGTATTCCACAAATTTGGAATCCTTAAGGAGAAAAGGGTCCAAACGCCAGTGCTGCAAACCTAACCCTTCACTCTTGGCCTTAACCTTCAGATATACTGTCGCGTGATCAGAGATAGCTATATTCCCAATTTTACTGCCCATAATCGAATCCAGAAGGGCCGAGGGAGCCAGAAAGTGGTCAATCCTCATGTGACAATTATGTGGGTTTGAAAAAAAGGTGAAGTCCCTGCCAGTAGGGTGTAGACATCTCCAAATATCCACCAGCCCCAACTCCTCGCATACGTCAACCACCTACTTGGCCTATGAAGAAATAGTTGGGGACCCACAAGGCATCCTGTCCACTGTCGGATCCAAAAGACAATTAACCCCCCCCCCCCATAATAATAACGTGCCGTGTTCCAAAAGCACTCAACTTAGAGAAAGCACTAATCAAAAATTTGAGGGGAAGCGCCGGAGGACAGAAGACATTTAAAAAGCCATATTCCTCCCCATGTATCAGGGCTTTAAGTATCACAAACAGTCCCTGCTCATCTTTCACCTGCTCTAGTAATGTGAACGGAAGATTTTTCTGAATAAGTACCAGCACTCCCCTACTTTTAGTAGTAAATATCCGGTCATAACCCCCGTGTTGTAATTTCAGGCATTCCCCATCATCAAGATGGTTTTCCTGCCACAAAGCGATATCATCCCTTTCCCTCTTAAGGCTAAAAAGAACTTTTTTCCTTTTAACAGGCGAATGACTTCCCTTAATGTTCCAAGTGCACCATTTAATAAGACACTTAGCCATATCCCCTTTCAGACACCCTTGAACCCCTGGGAGGGAGAACCCTGCTTACAAAGCGCCGAGCATAAGTAAATAAAGAGCCATAGAGTCGAAGAACTATATACACAGAAACTGCTCTATCATAACTATAAACAACTATTATACCAAAAAAACTACAAAGAAAACTACATAGAACCTTGAATGGATGACTCTTCCCCCTGCCCATAGGGGGCACTCGCCTTACCCATCCCCTCCTTCACAGCTCCTTCAAACCTGGACTGTGCCCCGGCCTTAGGCCAGGAAAAAAAACCAAGGAGATGCTCCTTAAATCAACAGAAAAAAAAAGACCAAGTCAGGATGAGCACTCCACCCAACCCTGGCTTCGTGTCACTCCGACTTCTGACTGAAAGAGAAACAGAACAAACAAAAAAAAGATCGAGAAAGACAACAAAGACCTTCCACAAAATTTCCCAGAAAATCCAGGTATTAAAAAAAATAGGAATACCTTATTCCAAGGTGTTTTCCCCCCCCCCCTTTCCAAAAAGGAGAATTATTTGGGAGAAAGAAAGGAACTTTTTAAAAAAGGAAGGGAAAACATGGGGAAAGATAGAAAAGGGAACAAACATTAACCGTATTCTTCAGGCCAATCTGTCTATTTTAAAATGTCCACAAAGTTTTTAGCCTAATCTGCCGAGTAAACTGAGTCCTCGTGGCTGAAATGGGGGGCTGCGGGGTACTTCATGGAGTAGTGGATGCCCAGGTTCCTCGGCCGCTTTTTAACTTCATCGAAGGATTTCCTCTTTCGAATTACAGTGGCAGAGAAATCTTGGAAAAACGTGATTTTTGACCCCTTGTTCAGCAGTGCCTGCAGATCTTTTCCCAGGGATCTGGAAGCTTCTATGACTTTTTGCTCGTCCTGATATGAGTGGAAATGCACTAGGACCGTGCGGGGACGCTGCACCAGCCCTGACCTATGCACTGTGACCCGATACGCCCTTTCAATCTGCAGCCTGCTGGACTCCACGTGAAGGCCCAAAACCTTCAGCAGCCAGCTTTCAAAGGAGCTGACTGGGCTGCTCACCTTCCTCAGCTTCAGGGAGCCCGACACTTTTCGAGGTTGTCCATATGGTCTCACAAGGCCCGCACCTCTGGCTCCAGCACCTGGATCCGACTGGATGAGGGCGCCATCGCAGTTTCTGAGGCCTTAGCCCGACCCTCCACCTCCTCCAGCCTCTCCCCCCAGGCCCTGGATCTCCTGCTCGTGCTCCTGCAGCGTGGACGCGATAGGTGGGAGCTGGGCACGAATCTCCCCACGGATCTCCTCAATCGCAGCCGCAACATTCAAGCTAAGTCTCTCTATTGCCGCAGCCAAGTCCTGAGAGTCTGTCAGGTCCCCGGGGGTAGGGGGGTGGGGGGGCTCAGGAGAGGCGGCTGCTGCTGCAGTCTCTGGTGGGGTAGGTGCTGCAGGGAAGTGTCCTCCCTCCTGCTGTTTGCTCGCTCCTTTTCCCTTTGGCATCCTTCCCCCTCCCAAATATCAACAAATACGTGTTCTGTAAGGTTTTAAACTAATAATTCCACCACATAAGTTGGCCGGGGATGGTTAAAAAAAAACACCAGTAGGCCTTGGCTATTAGGCAGAGCTGTCCACAGCAAGGCCTACAGAATCGTTAACATCTTGCTGAGTCCGACAAAGCAATCTTAAAACTCACCCAACACCAGGTTATAGTCCAACAGGTTTAATTGGAAGCACTAGCTTTCAGAGCGCTGCTCCTTCATCAGGTGATAGTGGAGGCACCATTGTAAGACACAGAATTGAGAGCAAAAAGTTTACAGTGTGATGTAACTGAAATTATACACTGAAAAGTACCTGGTTTGTCTGCTGAGACTTTCATCTGTTCGAATACCGTGATAGCTTCACCTCTTTCACGTGTCAATCACAAAACCTTTTGTTTTAAAAGTTACATTCTCAGGTTAACTGGAACAATTGGTGTCAACCAGAGACGATGTTGAAGGTGTTAGCCCCCCCTGTGTTCCCTGTCTGTACCATAACGTTTAGACTGATTCTAATGTAAAAAGTGAGCTCACAGATTCAGGCAGTTTTTGAGAAAAGTACAATGTGACTCTGCAAGTGCATCCACTAACTGAACCTCAACTCCTTCATCTCTCCTTTTAGTTTTTGCTTCGTGCTGTGACTCATGACGGTGGGATCTGGTTACCGCACAGTCTGGGTAAATACCAGCATATTTCTGTTTTAACCCCCTCAGTTTCTTGGACTTCCTTGGGCTTCTCCACAACAAGGGGTGGTCACTCCCACCTTGGATCCTGCCAAATGATTCCCAAGAACAAACTGTATTCCTGGGACTGACACTCTGTCAATCAGTCCCACTGTAACCTCCCCAGTCTGGAGTTGGCACTCCAACCTGGTCTTACAGAGGGGAAGGCGGGATTTCAGTCCATCTATCCCACACATGACCACACTCTCGAGTCACAGATCAGAAAGAGGGCATATTCACTCATCCCTTACTATCAGTTAGATCCTGTATCTCTCAAAACTATAACTTCTTATCCTTCTCCCCCCATTCTTTCAGAGTAAGCTTTACCCACAGATGCAAATTCTTTGGAGAGGTCAGGTACTAACTTCATACCCAGTCCCTGCCTGGGCTGTGCACTCACCTGCAGCTCCTCGACCCTTCTTGGGGTCTCCTTCACAACCTTCACTAATGCCACTGGCTTAGCTCCTTTTACCACACCTTTTCCCACAATGCCTTGCTTTAATGACCAGCACTGGGACTTTATGTGTCCCACTCCATTACAGAGGAAACACCTGAGGCCTTTTACCCTATTTCCACCTTCTTTTTTATCCTGTGGTAAATTCTTACCAGCGCACTCGACTCTTAGTCTTATAGTGTAGGATCTTCCCTTCTCCCAACTTCTATCCCTCACAGGATGGAATTCTGGCCTGAAGCTTGTCTTATGCACCAGCGTGTAATCATCTGCCCTCCCTGCTGCCCTTCTCACTTCCTGAACTTTCTGTTCTTCCACATGAACTCTTACCATCTCTGGAAGGGAGTTTTCAAACTCCTCCAGCAGAATAATCTCTCGTAGAGTATCAAAGGTCTTATCTATTTTTAAAGCACATGCCCATCGATCAAAATGACTGTTTAATTCTTTTGAACTCAACATAAGTCTGACTTGGTTCCTTCTTTGTGTTTCTGAACCGCTGTCTATATGCTTCTGGTACCAATTCATAAGCACTTAAAATAACCTGTTTAACCTCTTCATAATCTCTTGACCCCCTCATCTGACAGCGCGGCAAATATCTCACTAGCTCTGCCTACCAGTGTAGTCTGAACTTGCATTACCCATAGTCCATCTGTCTAGCCAATTTCTCATTGAAATACAGCCAAGTTTTAACATATTTGTATATATCGTGGGCAGCACGGTGGCACAGTGGTTAGTACTGCTGCCTCACAGCGCCAGAGATCCAGGTTCAATTCCCGCCTCAGGCGACTGACTGTGTGGAGTTTGCACGTTCTCCCCGTGTCTGCGTGGGTTTCCTCCGGGTGCTCCGGTTTCCTCCCACAGTCCAAAGATGTGCAGGTCAGGTGAATTGGCCGTGCTAAATTGCCCATAGTGTTAGGTAAGGGGTAAATGTAGGGGTATGGGTAGGTTGCGCTTCGGCGGGGCGGTGTGGACTTGTTGGGCCGAAGGGCCTGTTTCCACACTGTAAGTAATCTAATCTAATCTAATATCGCTAATTTCTCTCTTCATCTCCATCCTGTTAACTTGACCTTCCGAATTTGCATCTCCAGAAGTTCAAACCCGCTCGCTCTTTGTTCCTGCTCAGCTAACAACCTTCTCTCTGTTTCTTTTCCCTCTCTCTCTCTCTTTCTTTCTTCTCTCTCTTTCGAACTCTCTCTGTTCTAACTCTATTTGCCTCAATTGCAATTTAAGTTTTTCTAACTCTACTGCACTTGTCTGTTTCTCTGACACACCTAAGTGTTTGAGCAATGCCGTTACAATTTCAGCTTTCCCTTTGTCCCTGGTTCGACCCAATTCTAGGAGAGAGTGAGGACTGCAGATGTTGGAGATCGGAGCTGAAAATGTGTTGCTGGAAAAGCGCAGCAGGTCAGGCAGCATCCGAGGAGCAGGAGATTCAACGTTTCGGGCATGAGCCCTTCTTCAGGAATGAGGAGAGTGTGTCCAGCAGGCTAAGATAAAAGGTAGGGAGGAGGGACTTGGGGGAGGGGCGTTGGGAATGCGATAGGTGGAAGGAGGTTAAGGTGAGGGTGATAGGCCAGAGAGGGGGGGGTGCGGAGAGGTCAGGAAGAAGATTGCAGGTCAAGAAGGCGGTGCTGAGTTCGAGGGTTGGGACTGAGAAAAGGTGGGGGGAGGGGAAATGAGGAAACTGGAGAAATCTGAGTTCATCCCTTGTGGTTGGAGGGTTCCTAGGCGGAAGATGAGGCGCTCTTCCTCCAACTGTTGTGTGGCCAGGGTTTGGTGAAGGAGGAGGCCAAGGTCCTGCATGCCCTTGGCGGAGTGGGAGGGGAAGTTAAAGTGTTGAGCTACGGGGTGGTTGGGTTGGTTGGTCCGGGTGTCCCAGAGGGGTTCTCTGAAACGTTCCGCAAGTAGGCGGCCTGTCTCCCCAATATAGAGGAGGCCACATCGGGTGCAGCGGATGCAGTAAATGATGTGTGTGGAGGTGCAGGTGAATTTGTGGCGGATATGGAAGGATCCCTTGGGGCCTTGGAGGGAAGTGAGGGGGGAGGTGTGGGCGCAAGTTTTGCATTTCTTGCGGTTGCAGGGGAAGGTGCCGGGAGTGGAGGTTGGGTTGGTGGGGGGTGTGGACCTGACGAGGGAGTCACGGAGGGAGTGGTCTCTCCGGAACGCTGACAGGAGAGGGGAGGGAGATATATCCCTGGTGGTGGGGTCCGTTTGGAGGTGGCGGAAATGACGGAGGATGATACGATGTATATGGAGGTTGGTGAGGTGGTAGGTGAGGTGTTCTGTCTTGGTGGTGATTGGAGGGGCGGGGTTCAAGGGCGGAGGAGCAGGAAGTGGAGGAGATGTGGTGGAGAGCATCGTCGATCACGTCTAGGGGGAAGTTGCAGTCTTTGAAGAAGGAGGCCATCTGGGTTGTATGGTATTGGAACTGGTCCTCCTGGGAGCAGATGCGGCGGAGACGAAGGAATTGGGAATATGGGATGGCATTTTTACAGGGGGCAGGGTGGGAGGAGGTGTAGTCTAGGTAGCTGTGGGAGTCGGTCGGTTTATAGTAAATGTCCGTGTTGATTCGGTCGCTCGAGATAGAAATGGAGAGGTCTAAGAAGGGGAGGGAGGAGTCTGAGACGGTTCAGGTGAATTTGAGGTCAGGGTGGAAGGTGTTGGTAAAGTGGATGAACTGTTCAACCTCCTCATGGGAGCACGAGGCAGCGCCGATACAGTCATCGATGTAGCGGAGGAAAAGGTGGAGGATGGTGCCAGTGTAGCTGCGGAAGATGGACTGTTCCACATATCCGACGAAGAGGCAGGCATAGCTGGGGCCCATGCGGGTGCCCATGGCTACTCCTTTGGTTTGGAAGAAGTGGGAGGATTGGAAAGAGAAGTTGTTCAGAGTGAGGACCAGTTCAGTCAGTCGAAGGAGGGTGTCAGTGGAAGGGTACTGGTTGGTACGGTGGGAAAGGAAGAAGCAGAGAGCTTTGAGTCCTTCGTGATGGGGGATGGA
The DNA here is from genome assembly GCF_047496795.1 of Chiloscyllium punctatum. Lineage (NCBI taxonomy): Eukaryota > Metazoa > Chordata > Chondrichthyes > Orectolobiformes > Hemiscylliidae > Chiloscyllium > Chiloscyllium punctatum. Next base: position 55,545,798 of record NC_092772.1, on the reverse strand, counting down.
GGTGTACAGGGACTGGATGTTCATGGTGAAGACAAGGCGTTGGGGACTGGGGAAGTGAAAATCATGGAGGAGGTGGAGGGCGTTGGTGGTGTCCCGAACGTAGGTGGGGAGTTCTTGGACTAAGGGGGAAAGGACCGTGTCGAGGTATGCAGAGATGAGTTTGGTGGGACAGGAGCAGGCTGAGACAATGGGTCAGCCGGGGCAGTCAGGTTTGTGGATTTTGGGCAGGAGGTAGAAACGGGCAGTGCAGGGTTGTGGGACTATGAGGTTGGAGGCAGTGGATGGGAGATCCCCTGAGGTGATGAGGTTATGGATGGTCTGGGAGATGATGGTTTGGTGGTGGGAGGTGGGGTCATGGTCAAGGGGGCAGTAGGAGGAGGTGTCCGCGAGCTGGCCTTTAGCCTCAGCGGTGTAAAGGTCGGTGCGCCAAACTACTACCGCGTCTCCCTCGTCTGCTGGTTTGATGGTGAGTTTGGGGTTAGAACGGAGGGAGTGGAGGGCTGCACGTTCCGAGGGTGAGAGGTTGGAGTGGGTGAGGGGATGGAGAAGTTGAGGCGGTTAATGTCACGGCTGCAGTTGGCAATGAAGAGATCGAGGGTGGGTAAGAGGCCAACACGGGATGTCCAGGTGGATGGGGTGTGTTGGAGGTGGGCCAATTCGAATCTATTTGCTAATTCTAAAAGTATGTCCTCCCTCAATCTTTCTAAATTTTCTTGGCAAATTTGGGGAAGCACCTTTTGAACCTCAGAACATCTTGCACAATGTTAAGAGCCATTTCCCTCTCTTTGAATTGAACTCACCACAAGTAATTGAAGTTAAACAAATCGTTTCAGCCACGTTTTATTGAAAGATCTCGGACATTAACCGGCAAGGGGTTTGGGATCTTTCAAATCAGTTCAAATTGATCTGAAGCTCAGACTCGATCTGTCTAAGTCCAATCTCAGACCCGAGCTCCCCAAACTGTTGCGACACGACAGTGAACTCCTCTGTTAATTAAACCAAACACTCAGAAAAACTCACCCCACCTTGTAACCTGTTAAATATGAGCCCACAGAGAATTCCACTATTTAAAGAAAATACCATCAATTTATTTTTAACTCAAAAACTGAACATTCAGCAACAGCTATTCACATCTCTAAGCACCCACTTTGTCTTAACTGCTTATTACCTGTCTCTGACTCTATAACAAGATGCTGTTCCAATAAAACACTTATTAAAATTACGATAACTTAATTTCAAAACCACACAGCCACTATTGTCTTCTGTCTTTCCCCTTCTGGCTGAAGATCTCCCTGGGTCATCGAGTATGTTTTACTACGAGTATGTTTCATCTGAAAACCTGCCTTTGATAGAGAGTGTTTCCTAATTTCTTGGATAGCAGGGTGTTAGCTCTCCAAGCATTTCTGTTTTGATGGCAGTTGCTTTCGCTCCAATTTTCAAACTGCCTGCATTTTTATATCCCCAAAATTGGATCGTCTCATTGGTTCAATGGTGGCAAGAACAATACATTCAAACTCAATGAGGTTTTAGTATTCTGGGGAGTAATTTAAACTGATTGGTTAAATTCGAATTGATGTCAAAACAGCAAGCAGAACTCAGGTATCCATTTAACAATCAAATGTTACATATTTTCAATTTTCCAGTGCGCTCTCGGAATATAATCACATCATATACACAGGGGCTTGTAATCTCTCAGTTCAGAATAGCATTCACGTTCTCTTAAAGGGACAGTGCACACCTTCAACTACACAACATGAGGGAGTGCTGCAATATATAAGGGTCAGTGCTGAAGGAGCGTCACGATATTGAAGGGTCAGTACTGAGGGATTGCCATGCTGTTGGAGGGTTGGTGCTGAGGGAGCGGGCACTGTCGGACGGTCAGTGCTGAGGGAGTGCCGCACTGTCGGAGGGTCAGTGCTGAGGGAGCGCCGCACTGTCGGAGGGTCAGTGCTGAGGGAGTGCCACACTGTCGGAGGGTCAGTGCTGAGGGAGTGTCGCACTGTCGGAGGGTCAGTGCTGAGGGAGTGTCGCACTGTCGGAGGGTCAGTGCTGAGGGAGTGCCGCACTGTCGGAGGGTCAGTGCTGAGGGAGTGCCGCACTGTCGGAGGGTCAGTGCTGAGGGAGTGCCGCACTGTCGGAGGGTCAGTGCTGAGGGAGTGCCGCACTGTCGGTGGGTCAGTGCTGAGGGAGTGCCGCACTGTCGGAGGGTCAGTGCTGAGGGAGTGGGCACTATCGGAGGGTCAGTGCTGAGGGAGTGCCGCACTGTCAGAGGGTCAGTGCTGAGGGAGTGCCGCACTGTCGGAGGGTCAGTGCTGAGGGAGCGCCGCACTGTCGGAGGGTCAGTGCTGAGGGAGTGCCGCACTGTCGGAGGGTCAGTGCTGAGGGAGGGCCGCACTGTCGGAGGGTCAGTGCTGAGGGAGGGCCGCACTGTCGGAGGGTCAGTGCTGAGGGAGTGGGCACTGTCGGAGGGTCAGTGCTGAGGGAGCGCCGCACTGTCGGAGGGTCAGTGCTGAGGGAGTGCCGCACTGTCGGAGGGTCAGTGCTGAGGGAGTGCCGCACTGTCGGAGGGTCAGTGCTGAGGGAGTGCCGCACTGTCGGAGGGTCAGTGCTGAGGGAGCGCCGCACTGTCGGAGGGTCAGTGCTGAGGGAGTGCCGCACTGTCGGAGGGTCAGTGCTGAGGGAGTGCCGCACTGTCGGAGGGTCAGTGCTGAGGGAGGGCCGCACTGTCGGAGGGTCAGTGCTGAGGGAGTGGGCACTGTCGGAGGGTCAGTGCTGAGGGAGTGGGCACTGTCGGAGGGTCAGTGCTGAGGGAGGGCCGCACTGTCGGAGGGTCAGTGCTGAGGGAGTGGGCACTGTTGGAGGGTCAGTGCTGAGGGAGTGGGCACTGTCGGAGGGTCAGTGCTGAGGGAGTGGGCACTGTCGGAGGGTCAGTGCTGAGGGAGTGGGCACTGTCAGGGGGTCAGTGCTGACGGAGTGGGCACTGTCAGAGGGTATATTCTGTCATTTTGGTGAATCTCCCATTCATTTCACATGGAATTGTGGTTTGTGCAGGTACATGTAGCAACACCACCCCCTGGTGGCTTTACCCAGTGATGCAGCACTGTAAAAACTGTCTCTCATTGCTCTGAAGTCCATGAATCCTGCTTCCCTTTGGAACTCCGTCTCTGACCAGCAGCTGCAGTGAATTGTTTTTCCTCAAAAACTCTGAACCTGCGTTTGTCTGAATTTTATCTGACATCCCTGGGCTTTGAGCTGAAGTCAACTTTATTTATCCTGGCTGAAAAATGTGTTGCTGGAAAAGCGCAGCAGTTCAGGCAGCATCCAAGGAGCAGGAGAATCGACGTTTCGGGATAAGCCCTTCTTCAGGAGTGTCGATTCTCCTGCTCCTTGGATGCTGCCTGACCTGCTGTGCTTTTCCAGCAACACATTTTTCAGCTCTGATCTCCAGCATCTGCAGTCCTCACTTTCTCATACTTTATTTATCCTAGCCCTATAAATGTGGCAAAATGTCTCAAAATGCACCTCTGACCTGGAAATATATCGGCCGTTCCTTCCTGGGTCCGAATCCTGGGATTCCCTCCCTCAGGGACATTGTGGGTCTACCCACAGCACATGGACTGCAGCTGTTCAAGAAGGCGGCTCACCCCCACCTTCTCAAGTAGGGGGGCCAACTAGGGACGGGGCGAAAAATGCCGGGCCAGTGATACCCCCACACCCCATGCCTGAGATAAACATAAAGCCTCCTTTTCCATCTGCCGGTGGGCCCGAAACATTGGAGACGTTATGTTTTCCCCTTCCGGGAGCACAGAGAAAGTGGGTTACAAACCAAATTCCTGGGTTCGAGAGGTGGCGAATGAGTGTGTGTTGAAGGTCGCAGCTTGTGGGGAGCGTTACGCACCCCTGCGTTTCTGGTGGAGAGTGCCATGCACTCGCTCTGACCGCTCGGACCCAGGTAAACCAGTGAGATCGAGTCTGAAGTGGGAGGAGTGTGAGAACCGCCCAGGAAATCACAGGCTTCAACTCTGACATCAGATTTAGCAAGAACGTCCAACGTTACAGCCACAGTGTTTCATTCCTCACGAAACCCCACGTGTATCTTTTGAACAGTTATGTATTATCTCTATGTCTAATCTGCGTCATATTTCATTGTATCCATTGCATGTGTTTCAATAGCAAACAAAACCTTGGCGGTGTTACAATGTCGGTCGACAGGACGGAGAATTCGTACAAATGAGGACTGTTTTCTCTCGAAATTAGGGAGTTTAAAATCTTCAAGATCTGAGCAGGATAAGACAGGGTAGATCACAGTGAACTATCTCCACTGATTGTAGATTACATTGGACGTAGAACATAGAAATGTACAGCACAGAACAGGCCCTTGGGCCCACAATGTTGTGCCGAGATTTACTCCTAATGTAAAATACAGTAACCTAACCTACGCACCCCTCAACCCACTGCTCTCCATGTTCATGTCCAACAGTCGCTTAAATGTTCCCAATGACTCTGCTTCCCCCACCACCGCTGGCAACGCATTCCATACATTCACAACTCTCTGTATAAAGAACCTTCCTCTGACGTCTCCTCGATACCTTCCTGCTAATATCCTCAAACTATGACCCCTCGTACCAGTCCATCCTGCCCTGGGGAAAAGTCTCTGGCCACTGACTCTATCTATTCCTCTCATTATTTTGTACACCTCGATTCTAGAACGAGGGAGCAGAGTCTGGGAATTCGTGCCCAGAATGGTCAGGGGAGATGTTAGAACGAACTTTGACCCACAAAGGTTAGGAGATGTTTGGACGTCTCTTGTAGAAACAGCAGTGGGCGCAGGATCAGTTGTTTCGTTTCGAATCTGAGGGCAATCCATTTTTCTGAAGCAAAGACGTGTAGGGAGTTGGGTCACAGATCTCCTTGGATGGAAGGACAGGCTGGAAGGGCTGAATGGCCTCCTCTTGCTCCTACAAAGCCATCTGTACAGTCACTAGGGAAAGCTCCTTTCACACAATCCATTCACATGGGCTGGGAAAGGATATTTACCTCAGTAATTCATCGATAACAAAGCTGGTTGAGGTGCAGGGTTCAATGCTTTTTGTCATTTACATAAATGATTTGGATGTGAGCATAAGAGGTACAGTTAGTAAGTTTGCAGATGACACCAAAATTGGAGGTGTAGTGGACAGCGAAGAGGGTTAACTCAGATTACAACAGGATCTGGATCAGATGGGCCAATGGGCTGAGAAGTGGCAGATAGAGTTTAATTCAGATAAATGTGAGGTGCTGCATTTTGGGAAAGCAAATCTTAGCAGGACTTATACACTTAATGGTAAGGTCCTAGGGAGTGTTGCTGAACATAGAGACCTTGGAGTGCAGATTCATAGCTCCTTGAAAGTGGAGTCGCAGGTAGATAGGATAGTGAAGGTAGCGTTTGGTATGCTTTCCCTTATTGGTCAGAGTATTGAGTACAGGAGTTGGGAGGTCACATTGCGACTGTACAGGACATTGGTTAGGCCACTGTTGGAATATTGTGTGCAATTCTGGTCTCCTTCCTATTGGAAAGATGTTGTGAAACTTGAAAGGGTTCAGAAGAGATTTACAAGGATGTTGCCAGGGTTGGAGGATCTGAGCTACAGGGAGAGGCTGAACAGGCTGGGGCTGTTTTCCCTGGAGCGTCGGAGGCTGAGGGGTGACCTTATAGAGGCTTATAAAATTGTGAGGGGCATGGATAGGGTAAACTCCCTGGGGTTGGGGAGTCCAGAACTGGAGGGGCATAGGTTCAGGGTGAGAAGGGAAAAGATATAAAAGAGACCTAAGGGGCAACTTTTTCACCCAGAGGGTGGTACGTGTATGGAATGAGCTGCCAGAGGATGTGGTGGAGGCTGGTACAATGACAACATTTAAGAGGCATTTGGATGGGTATATGGATAGGAAGGGTTTGGAGGGATATGGGCCGGGTGCTGGCAGGTGGGACTAGATTGGGTTGGGATATCTGGGTCAGCATGGACGGGTTGGACCGAAGGGGAGGTTTCTGTGCTGTATGTCACTGTGGCTGTCTGATAACAGACCCCCAACTCCAACCCCTACACCCCGACACTCCAAACCCCACACCAACCAGAAACCGTGAGAGGGAGTGTAGTTGGAGGTAAGAGGATTGAATTGTTAAAATCCCAGGACAGTCCCAAAGACTGCCTTGACTAACCACACACCCCTCCCCCCCCCCAACCGTAGTACCATCCCTCACCGTACCCCACGGCTGCTCTCCGAACCCCTCCCAAACTCCCTGAGCTCAGACACTCAGGGAGGGACACCACATCAAGGTGATTGACATGATTAAACAGTTGGAGAGATCGAGGGTACCAGCTGTTATTACACGGAGGGGGAACTGGGCAAACAGAATCGAGGTGAGATAAAGAGTAAAGCTCCCTCTACACTGTCGCCCCATCAAACCCTCCCAGGACAGGGACAGCACGGGGTTAGATACAGAGTAAAGCTCCCTCTACACTGTCCCTACAGAGGGACAGTAATGATCTACAGACAGGCGATCCCTCTCTCGTACTCCCTGTGGACCCATATCCCTGTCTGTGTGTCTCTGTGTGAGAATGAGTGAGTGTAAATGGGCATCTTTTGTGAGTGTATCTGAGTGTTTGAGAGTATGGGGCTGGGTGTGAGTGAGTGTGTGTCTGTCGGCACATAAGTTTGAATATGAGTGTTTGAGTGTGAGCGTGGATATGAGGGAGTGTGTCCTGCTACATTTCCAATAGCTCATCACATTCCAACGCTAGTTCCGAGGTCGGACATTGTTACACTCTCACATCACTCTGCACTGCACACTCACACACACACACTCACACACTCACACATACACACACACACACAAACACACACTCACACACACTCACACACTCACACACACACACACACTCACACACACACACACTCGCACACACTCACACACTCACACACACACACTCACACACTCACACACACACACTCACACACTCACACACACACACATATACACACACACACACACTCACACACACACACACTCACACACACTCACACACTCACACACACACACTCACACAAACACACACTCACACACACTCACACACACACACTCACACACACACCCTCACTCACAACACATACACCCTCACACACAACACACACACACACCCTCACTCACACACACCCTCACACACACACCCTCACTCACACACACACACACACCCTCACTCACACACACACCCTCACTCACACACATACCCTCACTCACACACACCCTCACTCACACACACACCATCACTCACACACACACACCATCACTCACACACACACACCCTCACTCACACACATACCCTCACTCACACACACCCTCACTCACACACACACCCTCACTCACACACACACCCTCACTCACACACGCCCTCACTCACACACACACCCTCACTCACACACACCCTCACTCACACACACACACACCCTCACTCACACACACACACCCTCACTCACACACGCCCTCACTCACACACACACCCTCACTCACACACACCCTCACTCACACACACACACACCCTCACTCACTCACACACACCCTCACTCACACACACCCTCACTCGCACACATACACCCTCACTCACACACACACCCTCACACACACCCTCACTCACACCCTCACTCACGCACACAGACACACACATACACACTCACTCACACACTCACTCACACACATACACACACACACTCACCCATACACACACATACACTCTCTCTCACAGGCACACACACTCACACACACAGACACACACGCACGCACTCACACACACACTCACAGACATGCACACACGCAGTCACATACACACACACAAAACACACTCACTCACACATACACAAAACACACTCACTCACTCACACACACATACTCACTCACACACACACGCACACACAACACACTCACTCACTCAAACACATACACACTCACTCACACACACAACACACACAACACACACACTCACACACACACAGACACACATGCACTCACACACACAGACGCACGCACACAACACACTCATTCACACACATACACACTCACACACACACATAAAACACACTCACTCACACACACATATTCACACACATACACAACACACACACACTCAAGCACACACACTCATACACGCACGCACGTACATACACACTCACACATACACAGTCACACATACACTCACATGCTCACACACACACACAAAACACACACCACACACACTCACTCACAGTCACATGTACACAGACTCACACACGCTCACTCACACACACAACATACACACATTCACTACTCACACAGATACACACTCACACACAACACACTTACACACACACACACACTTACACACACAACACACACACTCACTCACACACAACATACACACACTCAATCGGACACATACAAAACACACACCTACACACGCAACACACACACACAACACACATACATTCACTCGCACACACACACTCACACTCACATAACATGCTCACACACACGCACACACATACTCTCTCACACACACTCTCGCTCTCTTACACACACACTCTTTCTTCTCTTTGTCTCTCTCACACTCTCTCTCTCTGTCTCTCTCACACACTCTCGCCCTAACACACACACTCTCGCTCTCTCACACTCTCTCTCTGTGTCTCTCTCACACACACTCTCGCTCTCTCACACACACTCTTTCTCTCTGTGTCTCTCTCACTCTCTCTCTCTGTGTCTCTCTCACACACACTCTCGCCCTAACACACACACTCTCGCTCTCTCACACTCTCTCTCTGTGTCTCTCTCACACACACTCTCGCTCTCTCACACACACTCTTTCTCTCTGTGTCTCTCTCACACTCTCTCTCTCTCTCTGTGTCTCTCTCACAAACACTCTCGCTCTAACACACACAGACACCTCAACAAGGTCACTGCTGGCATTTCCTGAAACCGCCTGCCTCCCCCCACCCTTCCTCCTCCCACCACCCCCCCCCACCCCCCAACCCCGCGCCATGAGACCGGGCAGTCACAGGGCACTGTGCCTATCTCGCCAAGTTTCTGCTGAGGGTTGAACCTTCCACCAGACACAAAGTTAAAATGCCCGGAGCCGTTGCTGACGCCAGAGATTGTCGGCGTGACGATGTTAGTCAGAGTGACTCTCTGTGCCATCCAGACTCAGGTCAGCCTTACGCAGCTACAGTGGGGGGGTGGGGGGGTGCCTGCGAGCTGAGGCCAGTGATTGGACAGAACCCATCGCTCTTGCCCACCCCCAGGGTTTATATGTACCCGGAAAAGGGGGCAGGAAGACAGACAGACGCGCAGCATCGGAGGACAGCAGAGCATCCCAGGGAGCGGAGGGGGGGTAAGTGTGGGGAAGGGTGCTGCTGCAGGAATGAGGGGCTGAATGGCCTCCGCTGCCAACCCCCCCTCCACCCTCCCTGTTCAGATGGTGGGACCGTGCCTGTCACAGCTGGCACCAAGTCTCTTAAAGCGAAGCAGGAAGGGATGGAGGGAGTGTGACAGACCTGAAGATGTGTGAGGGGAGGACGGGTGTTGCGAGTGAGCTCAGGGGCCCGTTATCGCCTCCGTCAACCGGACCTCCATCCGACGATTTCTCATTTGGAACCGCAAACTTCCCCACCAGCCCCTCCGCCCACTCCTCCAACTTCCCCTCCCCCTCCCACCCCCCCCTTTAAGGAGCTTGAGCCATTTATCATTGCACAACAGTAATTCCCCTCGATGGCTCCCCAGCTGATGCTGGGAGTTTGTCAGCCGCACCTCTGTCCACGTAGAGGATTCAGGACAGAGAGAGACTTGACGGTTTGGGGAGTGGGGGGGTTGTCGGGGTTGGGGTGGTGGTGGGGGGGGGTCAGAGACTGGGCACAAAGCAAAAAGTTCTGACAACCTCAAGGAGTCGGATCAGACCAGACCACACGCTGAAGTTTTACTTCATTTATTCACAGGACGTGGGGGTCACTGGGTGGACCCAGTATTTATTGCCCCGTCCCTAATTGCCCCCCCCCCCCCACTTTGAGAAGGTGGGGGTGAGCTGCCTTCTTGAACCTCTGCAGTCCATGTGCTGTGGGTAGACCCACAATGTCCCTGAGGGAGGGAATTCCAGGATTCGGACCCAGGAAGGAACGGCCGATATATTTCCAAGGCAGGAGGCTGAGGGGCTCAGAGGGGAAGTTGCAGGGGGAGGGTGTTTCCATGTACCTGCTGCCCCTTGTCCTTCCAGATGGAAGTGGCCGTGGGTTTGGAAGGTGCTACCTGAGGGTCTTTGGTGAGTTTCTGCAGTGGGTCTTGTAGATGGTACACACTGCTGTTACTGAGGGTCGGTGGGGGGAGGGAGGGGATGGTACACACTGCTGTTACTGAGGGTCGGTGGGGAGGGAGGGGATGGTACACACTGCTGTTACTGAGGGTCGGTGGGGGAGGGAGGGGATGGTACACACTGCTGTTACTGAGGGTCAGTGGGGGAGGGAGGGGATGGTACACACTGCTGTTACTGAGGGTCGGTGGGGGGAGGGAGGGGATGGTACACACTGCTGTTACTGAGGGTCGGTGGGGGAGGGAGGGGATGGTACACACTGCTGTTACTGAGGGTCGGTGGGGGGAGGGAGAGGATGGTACACACTGCTGTTACTGAGGGTCGGTGGGGGGAGGGAGGGGATGGTACACACTGCTGTTACTGAGGGTCGGTGGGGGAGAGGGAGGGGATGGTACACACTGCTGTTACTGAGCGTCGGTGGGGGAGGGAGGGGATGGTACACACTGCTGTTACTGAGGGTCGGTGGGGGAGGGAGGGGATGGTACACACTGCTGTTACTGAGCGTCGGTGGGGGAGGGAGGGGATGGTACACACTGCTGTTACTGAGGGTCGGTGGGGGGAGGGAGGGGATGGTACACACTGCTGTTACTGAGCGTCGGTGGGGGAGGGAGGGGATGGTACACACTGCTGTTACTGAGCGTCGGTGGGGGGAGGGAGGGGATGGTACACACTGCTGTTACTGAGGGTCGGTGTGGGGAGGGAGGGGATGGTACACACTGCTGTTACTGAGCGTCGGTGTGGGGAGGGAGGGGATGGTACACACTGTTGTTACTGAGCGTCGGTGGGGGGACGGAGGGGATGGTACACACTGCTGTTACTGAGGGTCGGTGGGGGGAGGGAGGGGATGGTACACACTGCTGTTACTGAGGGTCAGTGGGGGGAGGGAGGGGATGGTACACACTGCTGTTACTGAGCGTCGGTGGGTGAGAGGGAGGGGATGGTACACACTGCTGTTACTGAGTGTCGGTGGGGGAGGGAGGGGATGGTACACACTGCTGTTACTGAGGGTCGGTGGGGGAGGGAGGGGATGGTACACACTGCTGTTACTGAGGGTCGGTGTGGGGAGGGAGGGGATGGTACACACTGCTGTTACTGAGGGTCGGTGGGGGAGGGAGGGGATGGTACACACTGCTGTTACTGAGGGTCGGTGGGGGGAGGGAGGGGATGGTACACACTGCTGTTACTGAGGGTCGGTGGGGGGAGGGAGGGGATGGTACACACTGCTGTTACTGAGCGTCGGTGTGGGGAGGGAGGGGATGGTACACACTGCTGTTACTGAGGGTCGGTGTGGGGAGGGAGGGGATGGTACACACTGCTGTTACTGAGGGTCGGTGGGGGGAGGGAGGGGATGGTACACACTGCTGTTACTGAGGGTCGGTGGGGGAGGGAGGGGATGGTACACACTGCTGTTACTGAGGGTCGGTGGGGGGGAGGGAGGGGATGGTACACACTGCTGTTACTGAGGGTCGGTGGGGGGGAGGGAGGGGATGGTACACACTGCTGTTACTGAGGGTCGGTGGGGGGAGGGAGGGGATGGTACACACTGCTGTTACTGAGGGTCAGTGGGGGGGAGGGAGAGGATGGTACACACTGCTGTTACTGAGGGTCGGTGGGGGAGGGAGGGGATGTTTGTGGGTGAGGGGCCAATCCAGCGGGGGCTGCTCTGTCCCTGGATGGTGTTGAGCTTCTTGAGTGTTGTTGGAGCTGCCCCCATCCAGGGTCAAGTGGGGAGTATTCCCTCACTCTCCTGACTTGGGCCTTGTTGATGGTGGGACAGGCTTTGGGGGGAGTCAGGAGGGGAGTTACTCGCTGCGGGATTCCCAGCCTCTGACCTGCCCTTTGAGCCATGGACAGTCTCAGGTGACTGAGAATTGTTGACAGGTCTCTGGAGCTGTTTTTTGATCCTCTTATGCCATCACAGTAGACATGTTTTTATCCTTCAGACCAGTGGGATTTGGGGCAGCACAGTGGCTCAGTGGTTAGCACTGCTACCTCACAGCACCAGGGTCCCAGGTTCGACTCCAGCCTCAGGCAACTGTCTGTGTGGAGTTTGCACATTCTCCCTGTGTCTGCGTGGGCTTCCTCCGGGTGCTCCGGTTCCCTCCCACAGTCCAAAGATGTGCAGGTTAGGGTGGATTGGCCATGCTAAATTGTCCCATAGTGTCCAGGGATCAGTGCATGAGTCAGGGGTAAATATCGGATAGGGGAATGGGTCTGGGTGGGATACTCTTCCGAGATTCAGTATGGACTTGTTGGGCCGTAGGGCCACACTGTAGGGATTCTATGGAATACTGAACATCCCTTCAGAAAAACACGGTGGGAATCCAAGCAGGGATCCAGAGGCTGGGAATGATAAGCACTGAATGGAAAGGTATGTTTCCTGGGAAAGGAACAGGACTCTGTGAGGGACATACTTTAACTTGGTCAGACTATGTATTGTACCGCAGGGTAGGGTAATGCAAAGCCAGAGAGATGGAGGCCCGAGAGTATTCCTTGATTGGAATATTAAGTCACAAAACATTTAGTCCCAATGCCAAGGATCATGGAGATGCCTTAAAGTTCAAAACTGTTTGCTTTCCAAGTTTTTTTTTTAACCATTAGATCTCAGCTCTTGAGATTTGAAACAATATCGTTTCGGGGTGAGGTCTGTTCGGAACAGATGTTGGGGAATGAGAACTGGAAGGAGAGAGAGAGAGAGAGAGGGGGACGATTTCTGGACAATGGGGGGGGGGGGACGGTGGGGGAGCTGGGGGGAGGTGTGGTGATTGTGATGAATTTGAAGGGAAGGAAGGTGCGGAGGGCATTGGTCCATGCAGCAGGACGGTGTAACATTCCCGAGCGAGATTCGCGGAACCTGATAAGGAGTTCGAATTGTGACACACCTTCGGGGAATAAGGTCAACGTCGTGGAAAAGTAGCAGGAGATTAAAGACATTTTATCGGAATTCAGAAAGCACTTGGAACAACGTAGATAAGTGAACAGCACAAGCAGAGATAAGCTGAATGTATCTCCTTCCTTCGTGAGGGGAGGGAGATGGAAAATAAGGGAACGAAACACTTCCAGTCGGGAAGACACAGTTATGGACACAGGCTAGACCCCCTCAAAATATTTTAAGGAGGAAGCCTAGACACTAACCTTTCTTATTTTGAACGCAGATGTGAAGTGGATGATCCAGATGCAATTCGACTGCTCAACCAACTTGATGTTAAGCAAAACACAATTTGTCCAAATACTGGGGTATAATGGACAGTGAAGAGGGTTACCTCAGATTACAACAGGATCTGGACCAGATGGGCCAATGGGCTGAGAAGTGGCAGATGGAGTTTAATTCAGATAAATATGAGGTGCTGCATTTTGGGAAAGCAAATCTCAGCAGGACTTATACACTTAATGGTAAGGCCCTGGGGAGTGTTGCTGAACAAACAGACCTTGGAGTGTAGGTTCATAGCTCCTTGAAAGTGGAGTCACAGGTAGATAGGATAGTGAAGAAGGTGTTTGGTATGCTTTAGCTGAGATGCCCTACAGGATAGGAACAGGCCCTTCGGCCCAACAGGTCCACACTGACCCTCTGAGGAGTAGCCCATTCCCCTACCCTATATTTACCCCTGACTAATGCCCCTAACACTATGGGCAATTTAGCACGGCCAATCCACCCTAACCCACACATCTTTGGACTGTGGAAGGAAACCCACACAGACACAAGGAAGAATGTGCAAACTCTACACAGACAGTGGCCCAAGTCAGGAATCGAACCCGGGTCCCTGGTGCTGTGAGGCTGCGGTGCTAACTACTGAGCTACTGTGCCAGGCCCTTTATTGGTCAGAGTATTGAGTACAGGAGTTGGGAATTCATGTTGCGGCTGTACAGGACATTGGTTAGGCCACTGTTGGAATATTGCGTGCAATTCTGGTCTCCTTCCTATCGGAAAGATGTTGTGAAACTTGAAAGGGTTCAGAAAAGATTTACAAGGATGTTGCCAGGGTTGGAGGATCTGAGCTACAGGGAGAGGCTGAACAGGCTGGGGCTGTTTTCCCTGGAGCGTCGGAGGCTGAGGGGTGACCTTATAGAGGTTTATAAAATTATGAGGGGCATGGATAGGATAAATAGACAAAGTCTTTTCCCTGGGGTTGGGGAGTCCAGAACTAGAGGGCATAGATTTAGGGTGAGAGGGGAAAGATATAAAAGTGACCTAAGGGGCAACTTTTTCACACAGAGGGTGGTACGTGTATGGAATAAGCTGCCAGAGGATGTGGTGGAGGCTGGTACAATTGCAACATTTAAAAGGCATTTGGATGGGTATATGAATAGGAAGGGTTTGGGAGGGATATGGGCCGGGTGCTGGCAGGTGGGACTAGATTGGGTTGGGATATCTGGGTCAGCATGGATTGTTTGGACCGAAGGGTCTGTTTCCGTGCTGTACATCTCTATGACTCTGTAACAGGGTAAATTGAAGGTCATTGGGCTGAGTCCACATGGTTTGATGAAAGGGGATTGTGTTTGACCAGTCTCTTGTGGTTCTCTGAGGAGGGAGTACGTGTGTGGACAAGGGGAAACCAGTCGATGTACCGTACTGAGATTTCCAGCACACGTGTTTCATAAGGTGTGCCGCGTGGAGGGTTAGTGTGGAAGATCAAAGCTCATTGTGTAAGGGGTAAGATGTTGGTGTGGATAGATAATAAGGGAAGGAGGGAGGAGGAATAAGTGAGTCTTCTCCAAGCTGGGAAGATGGAGCATGTGGTGTGCCAGAGGGGTCAGAATTTACAGCCTCAATTTTTTTCCTGTTGACATCATTTGGATTTGGATGTTGGGACTGAAGGCTTAGTGGCTAAATGTATGAATGACATGAGAGTAAGCAACACACGGAGAAACGAGTGGGCGTGAAGGAAGGTCATACTCGATTCAAAACGTCCAGTCTGTTTCTCTCTCTGCAGATGCTGCCAGACCTGCTGAGTTTCTCCAGCACTCTCAGCGTTGGTTTCAGATTTCCAGCATCCGCGGCCTTTTGCTTTTATAACGGTAGGGGAGGAAATTGGGAGGGGGATGGGAGAAGTCCGACAGCACGGAAACAGACCCTTCGGCCCAACCAGTCCATGCCGGCCCTAATCCCAAACTAAACTAATCCCACACCTGCCTGCTCCTGCCTCATCTCCCTCCAACCCTTTCCTGTCCATGTCCTTATCCACATGACCTTTAAACGTTGTAACTGTCCCCACACCCCCCACTTCCTCAGGAAGGCCATTCCCCACATGAACCACACTGTGTGTAAAAAAAATTGCCCCTAATATCCTTTTTAAACCTTTCCCCTCTCACCTTAAAGATATGTTCCCTGTCTTTAAATCCCCCACCCTAGGGAAAAGACACCAGCCATTCACCTTGTCTATACCCCTCAGGATTTTATAAACCTCTATAAGGTCACCCTTCAGCCTCCGACGCTCCAGGGAAAACAGCCCCAGTCTTTCCTTATAACTCAAACCCTCCATACCTGTTAACATCCCGGTAAATCCCTTCGGAACCCTCTCCAGTTTAATAATATCCTTCCTATAACAGGGTGACCGGAACTGGACACAGTATTCCAGATGAGGCCTCACCAATGTCCTGTACAACCTCAACTTGACGTCGCCAACTCCTACACTCAAAGGGCTGAGCAATGAAGGGAAGTGTGTTAAACCCCTTCTGAACCATCCTGTCTATATGTGATGAAAACATCAAAGGTTTATGTACCTGAATGCCTAGTTTCCTCTGTTCTACAACGCTACCTAAGGTTCTACCATTAATTGTGTAAATCTCGCCCCCGTTTCTTTTACTAAAAATGCAATCCTTCATATGTATCCAAATTAAACTCCATCTGCCACTCCTCAGCCCATTGGCCCATCTGATCCCTATGGAGATAACTTTCTTCACTACCCACTGTATCACCAATCCTGGTGTCATCCACAAACTCACTAACCACACCTTCTTTATTCTCAACAAAATCGTTTAGAGTCATAGAGATGGACAGCACGGAAACAGACCCTTCGGTCCAACCCGTCCATGCCGAGCCAGATATCCCAACCCAATCTAGTCCCACCTGCCAGCACCCAGCCCATATCCCTCCAAACCCTTCCTATTCATATACCCATCCAAATGCCTCTTAAATGTTGTAATTGTACCAGCCTCCACCACTTCCTCTGGCAGCTCATTCCATACACGTACCACCCTCTGAGTGAAAAAGTTGTCTCTTAGGTCTCTTTTATATCTTTCCCCTCTCACCCTAAACCTATGCCCCTCTAGTTCTGGACTCCCCCACCCCAGGGAAAAGACTTTATCTATTTATCCTATCTATGGCCCTCATGATTTTATAAACCTCTATAAGGTCACCCCTCAGCCTCTGACGCTCCAGGGAAAACAGCCCCGGCCTGTTCAGCCTCTCCCTGTAGCTCAGATCCTCCAACCCTGGCAACATCCTTGTAAATCTTTTCTGAACCCTTTCAAGTTTCACAACATCTTTCCGATAGGAAGGAGAACAGAATTGCACGCAATATTCCAACAGTGGCTTAACCAATGTCCTGTACAGCCGCAATGTGACCTCCCAACTCCTATACTCAATACTCTGACCAATAACTAAATAATTGAATTCAATAAACATGTGGAATTAAGGGTCCAATGATGACCATGAAGCCACTGTTGATTGTTGGAAAAGCCCCTCTGGTTCACTAAAGTCCTTTAAGGAAGGAAACTGCTATCCTTACCTGGTCTGGCCTACATGTGACTCCAGACCCACAGCAATGTGGTTGATGTTTAACTGCCTTCTGGGTAATTAGGGATGGGCAATAAATGCTGGGCCTAGCCAGAGACGTCCTCATCCTGTGAATGAATTTTTTTTTAAAATGAATTTTAAATATGGCAAACAGAAGCAGATCCAGGAGGATAACAAAGGGGTAGAGATAGGTTAGGCAAGTGGGCAAAGGGATGGTGAATGGAGTAACATGGGGGAAAATGTGAAATTGTCCATTTTGGCAGGAAGAATAAGAAAGGGAGATCATTCCCTGAGGGATTGCAGAGCTCTGAGACACAGAGAGATCTGGGTGACATGGTACATGAGTCACAGAAGGTTATGGTGCAGGTAACACAAGTGATTAGGAAAGCTTATAGAATTGAACGGTTTATTGTGAGGGGAACAGGAATAGGGAGGTGATGCGTCAGTTCATAAGGGCACTGGTGAAACTGCATCTGGAGTGACATTTACTCACTGTCCTGAGAGAAGGACATCAATGTGATTGAGGCAAGTTTGAGATGGGTTGTCCTTTTGAGATGGGTTGTCCTTTTGAGATGGGTTGCCAGTTTGAGATGGGTTGCCATTTTGAAATGGTTTGCCATTTTGAGATGGGTTGCCATTTTGAAATGGGTTGCCATTTTGAAATGGTTTGCCATTTTGAGATGGGTTGCCATTTTGAGATGGGTTGCCATTTTGAAATGGGTTGCCAGTTTGAGATGGGTTGCCAGTTTGAGATGGGTTGCCATTTTGAAATGGGTTGCCATTTTGAGATGGGTAGCCATTTTGAAATGGGTTGCCATTTTGAGATGGGTTGCCATTTTGAAATGGTTTGCCATTTTGAGATGGGTTGCCATTTTGAAATGGGTTGCCATTTTGAGATGGGTAGCCATTTTGAGATGGGTTGCCATTTTGAGATGGGTTGCCATTTTGAGATGGGTAGCCAGACCAACACCAGGGTTTGTAACCACTGACATTTCGAAGAGTAACAGGTGAAAGTGAGGACTGCAGAGGCTGGGGATCAGAGTCGAGAGAGCGGCGCTGGAAAAGCACAGCAGGTCAGGCAGCATCCGAGGAGCGGGAGAATGGACGTCTCAGGCATAATGAAGGGCTTAGGCCCGAAATGTCGATTCTCCTGCTCCTCAGATGCTACCTGGAGGATGATAGTTTGAACTGGAAAGGGTACTGGGGAATAAGTATAACCATGGAGTAATTAGCCAGGCATGATCTTACTGAGGGATGGAGAACAATAGTTGGGCAGACTGGTCTACTCTTGTCCCTGATTTCAATGTTTCTACTGAAAACTCACTCCAAAACACACTCTCCAAAGAAACGGCAAGGTACAGTCTACCAGAAAACATTCCTTCATTACAGTAATTAATTCCAAATTATTGAACTGCACTTGGAGTATTGTGTTCAGTTTTGGTCACCTTGCTACAGGAAGGATGTTAGTAAACTGGAAAGAGGAAATTATCAAGGATGTCGTTGGGACTCAAGGGTCTGAGTTATAGGGAGAGAGGTTGGACAAGATTGGACTTATTTCTTTAAAGCGTAGGAGAGCTGGTTGGGGTGGGGGGGGATCTAGCAGTGAGTAAGATCATGAGAGACATGGATAGGGTGAACGCATTCAGTCTTTTCCTCAGGGTTGGGGAATCGAGGACTAGAGGACATCAGTTTCAGCTTAGAGGAGAAAGAATAAAAGGGAACCTGAGGGGCAACCTTTTTACACAGAGGGTGGCGCGCATATGGAATGAGCTGCCAGAGGAAGTGGTTGGGTAGGTCCATTAACAACAGTTAAAAGGCATTCGGATCGGAAAGGATGTAGGCCGAGTGCAGGGAAATGGGGTCAACGTGGATGGACAGTTTGGTCAGCACAGAGAAGTTCTGTCTCCATTTGGGTGGAAAGGATGTTTGATGAGGACTTGTCTACTGAGGTAGTACGGTCTGAGGTTAGAAACAGGAAAGGAGAGGTCACCCTGTTGGGAGTTTTCTATAGGCCTCTGAATAGTTCCAGAGATGTCGAGGAAAGGACAGCAAAGATGATTCTCGATAAGAGTGAGAGTAACAGGGCAGTTGTTATGGGGAACTTTAACTTTACGGATATTGACTGGAAATGCTATAGTTTGAGTATTATCGATGGGTCAGTTTTTGTCCAATGTGTGCAGGATGGTTTCCTGACACAGTATGTAGACAGACCAATAAGAGGCAAGGCCACATTGGATTTGGTACTGGGTTATGGACCCAGCCAGGTGTTAGATTTGGAGGTAGGTGAGCACTTTGGTGATTGTGACTACAATTCGGTTATGTTTATTTTAACGATGGAAAGGGATAGGTACATACCGCAAGGCAAGAGTTATAACTGCGGGAAAGGAAATTACGATGCGATTCGGCAAGATTTAGGATGCAAAGGATGGGGAAGGAAACTCAAGGGATGGGCACGATTGAAATGTGGAGCTTATTTAAGGAACAGCGACTGCAGGTTTTTGATATTGTCAGGCAGGGAGGAAGTGGTTAAGTGAGGGAACTGTATCTAGTAAGGAAGTTGAGTTTCTTGTCAAAGGAAGAAGGAGGCTAATGTTAAGGTGAGATGTGATGGCTCAGTTAGGGCGCTTGAGAGTTACAGGTTAGCCAGGAAAGATCTAAAGAGAGAGCTAAGAAGAGCCAGGAGGGGACATGAGAAATCTTTGGTGGATAGGATCAAGGTAAACCCTGATGCTTTCTGTAGGTACATCAGGAATAAAAGAATGACTAGGGAAAGATTAGGGCCAGTCAAGGACTGTCGTGGGAAGTTGAGTGTGGAGTCTGAGGCGATAGGGGAAACGCTAAAAGAATATTCATACTGGAAAAAGACAATGTTGTCGATAAAATACTGAGATACAGGTTACTAGACTGGACAGGATTGAGGTTCACAGGGAGGAGGTGTTAGCAATTCTGTAAGGGTGAAAATAGATAAGTCCCCTGGGCCAGATGGGATTTATCCGAGAATTCTCTGGGAAGTCAGGGAGGAGATTGCCAAGCTTTTGGCTTTGATCTTTATGTCATTATTGTCTACAGGAATAGTACCAGAAGGCTGGAGGACAGCAAATGTTGTTCCCTTGTTCAAGAAGGGGAGTCGAGCCAACCCTGGTAATTACAGACCAGTGAGCTTTACTTCGGTTGTGGGTAAGGTATTGGAAAAGGTTATAAGAGATAGGATTTATAATCATCAAGAGAGGAATAAGTTGATTAGGGATAGTCAACACGGTTTTGTGAAGGGTAGGTCGTGTCTCACAAACCTTACTGAGTTCTTTGAGAAGGTGACCAAACAGGTAGATGAGGGTAAAGCAGTTGATGTGGTGTATATGGATTTCAGTAAGGTGTTTGATAAGGTTCCACATGGTAGGCTATTGCACAAAATACAGAGGTATGGGATTGAGGGTGATTTAGTGGTTTGGATCAGAAATTGGCTAGCTGAAAGAAGACAGAGGGTGGTGGTTGATGGGAAATGTTCATCTTGGAGCTCAGTTACTAGTGGGGTACCGCAAGGATCTGTTTTGGAGCCACTGCTGTTTGTCATTTTAATAAATGATCTGGATGAGGGTGTAGAAGGATGGGTTGGTAAATTTACAGACGACACGAAGGTCAGTGGAGTTTGGATAGTGCCAAAGGTTACAGAGGGACATGGATAAGCTGCAGAGCTGGGCTGAGAGGTGGCAAATGGAGTTTAATATGGAAAAGTGTGAGGTGATTCACTTTGGAAGGAGAAACAGGAATGCAGAGTACTGGGCTAATGGGAAGATTCTTGGTAGTGTAGATGAGCAGAGAGATCTCGGTGTCCAGGTACATAGAAGGTCCTTGAAGGTTCCCACCCAGGGTGATAAGGCTGTTAAGAAGGCATACAGTGTGTTGGTTTTTATTGAGAGAGGGATTGAGTTCCGGAGCCATGAGGCCATGTACAAAACTCTGGTGCGGCCGCACTTGGAGTATTGTGTATAGTTCTGGTCACCGCATTATAGGAAGGATGTGGAAGCTTTGGAAAGGGTTCAGAGGAGATTTACCAGGATACTGCCTGGTATGGGGGGAAGGTCTTACAAGGAAAGGCTGAGGGACTTGAGGCTGTTTTCGTTAAAGAGAAAATGGTTGAGGGGTGACTTAATTGAGACATATAAGATAATCAGAGGGTTAGATCGGATGGACAGGGAGAGGCTTTTTCCTCAGGATGGTGATGGCTAGCACGAGGGGACATGGCTTTAAATTGAGGGGGTGATGGATATAGGACAGATGTCAGAGGGAGGTTCTTTACTCAGGGAGTAGTAGGGGTATGGAATGCGCTGCCTGCAACAGGAGTAGACTCACCGACATTAAGGGCATTTAAATGGTCATTGGATAAACATATGGATGAGAATGGAATGGTATAGGTTAGATGGGCTTCCGAAATGATTTCACAGGACAGTGCAACATCGAGGGGTGAAGGGCCTGGACTGCACTGGAATGTTCCATGTTCCGTGCTGTAAGATTATAATTCTCTATGTCTCAAGTGATACTGTCAGACACAATTGTCAAATGACGTTTCCCAGTCAATTACTGTCACTGCTGAGGGAGTGGGCACTGCCAGAGGGTCAGTGCTGAGGGAGTGGGCACTGTCAGAGGGTCAGTGCTGAGGGAGTGGGCACTGTCGGAGGGTCAGTGCTGAGGGAGTGCTGCACTGTCAGAGGGTCAGTGCTGAGGGAGTACCGCACTGTCGGAGGGTCAGTGCTGAGGGAGTGCTGCACTGTCGGAGGGTCAGTGCTGAGGGAGTGGGCACTGTCGGAGGGTCAGTGCAGAGGGAGCGCCGCACTGTCGGAGGGTCAGTGCTGAGGGAGTGGGCACTGTTAGAGGGTCAGTGCTGAGGCAGTGCTGCACTGTCGGAGGGTCAGTGCTGAGGGAGCGCCGCACTGTCGGAGGGTCAGTGCTGAGGGAGTGCCGCACTGTCGGAGGGTCAGTGCTGAGGGAGTGGGCACTGTTAGAGGGTCAGTGCTGAGGCAGTGCTGCACTGTCGGAGGGTCAGTGCTGAGGGAGCGCCGCACTGTCGGAGGGTCAGTGCTGAGGGAGTGCCGCACTGTTGGAGGGTCAGTGCTGAGGGAGTGGGCACTGTCAGAGGGTCAGTGCTGAGGGAATGCCGCACTGTCGGAGGGTCAGTGCTGAGGGAGTGCCGCACTGTCGGAGGGTCAGTTCTGAGGGAGTGGGCACTGTCAGAGGGTCAGTGCTGAGGGAGTGGGCACTGTCAGAGGGTCAGTGCTGAGGGAGTGGGCACTGTCAGAGGGTCAGTGCTGAGGGAGTGGGCACTGTCAGAAGGTCAGTGCTGAGGGAGTGCCGCACTGTCGGAGGGTCAGTGCTGAGGGAGTGCCGCACTGTCAGAGGGTCAGTGCTGAGGGAGTGCCGCACTGTCGGAGGGTCAGTGCTGAGGGAGTGCCGCACTGTCGGAGGATCAGTGCTGAGGGAGTGCCGCACTGTCGGAGGGTCAGTGCTGAGGGAGTGCCGCACTGTCGGAGGGTCAGTGCTGAGGGAGTGCCGCACTGTCGGAGGGTCAGTGCTGAGGGAGTACTGCACTTTTGGAGGGTCAGTGCTGAGGGAGCGCCGCACTGTCGGAGGGTCAGTGCTGAGGGAGTGCCGCACTGTCGGAGGATCAGCACTGAGGGAGCGCCGCACTGTCGGAGGGTCAGCACTGAGGGAGCGCCGCACTGTCGGAGGGTCAGCACTGAGGGAGTGCCGCACTGTCGGAGGGTCAGTGCTGAGGGAGTGCCGCACTGTCGGAGGGTCAGCACTGAGGGAGTGGGCACTGTCGGAGGGTCAGTGCTGAGGGAGTGCCGCACTGTCGGAGGGTCAGTGCTGAGGGAGTGCCGCACTGTCGGAGGGTCAGTGCTGAGGGAGTGCCGCACTGTCGGAGGGTCAGTGCTGAGGGGGTGCCGCACTGTCGGAGGGTCAGTGCTGAGGGGGTGCCGCACTGTCGAAGGGTCAGTGCTGAGGGAGTGCCGCACTGTCGGAGGGTCAGTGCTGAGGGGGTGCCGCACTGTCAGAGGGTCAGTGCTGAGGGAGTGCTGCAGTGTCGGGGGGTCAGTGCTGAGGGAGTGCTGCACTGTCGGGGGGTCAGTGCTGAGGGAGTGCTGCACTGTCGGGGGGTCAGTGCTGAGGGAGTGGGCACTGTCGGAGGGTCAGTGCTGAGGGGGGTGCCGCACTGTCGAAGGGTCAGTGCTGAGGGAGTGCCGCACTGTCGGAGGGTCAGTGCTGAGGGAGCGCCGCACTGTCGGAGGGTCAGTGCTGAGGGAGTGCCGCACTGTCGGAGGGTCAGTGCTGAGGGGGTGCCGCACTGTCAGAGGGTCAGTGCTGAGGGAGTGCTGCACTGTCGGGGGGTCAGTGCTGAGGGAGTGCTGCACTGTCGGGGGGTCAGTGCTGAGGGAGTGCTGCACTGTCAGAGGGTCAGTGCTGAGGGAGTGCCGCACTGTCAGAGGGTCAGTGCTGAGGGAGCGCCGTACTGTGGGAGGGTCAGTGCTGAGGGAGTGCCGCACTGTCGGAGGGTCAGTGCTGAGGGAGTGCTGCACTGTCAGAGGGTCAGTGCTGAGGGAGTGCCGCACTGTCGGAGGGTCAGTGCTGAGGGAGTGCTGCACTGTCGGGGGGTCAGTGCTGAGGGAGTGCCGCACTGTCAGAGGGTCAGTGCTGAGGGAGTGGGCACTGTCGGAGGGTCAGTGCTGAGGGAGTGCCGCACTGTCGGAGGGTCAGTGCTGAGGGAGTGCCGCACTGTCGGAGGGTCAGTGCTGAGGGAGTGCCGCACTGTCGGAGGGTCAGTGCTGAGGGAGTGCCGCACTGTCGGAGGGTCAGTGCTGAGCGAGTGCCGCACTGTCAGAGGGTCAGTGCTGAGGGAGGGCCGCACTGTCGGAGGGTCAGTGCTGAGGGAGTGCCGCACTGTCGGAGGGTCAGTGCTGAGGGAGTGCCGCACTGTCGGAGGGTCAGTGCTGAGGGAGTGCGGCACTGTTGAAGGCTGTTCTTCCTAATCATTGTGTTTTTCTCTGGGTAGGTCACTAATTCAGCCGACTTCATGAATCGCGGAGAGACTGAAGGGGAGAGACGGGGGATGAAACTTCTCTTGATCATTTTCTTGCCTCACTTTGCCCTCGGTTTGGGTAAGTGGATAATATCGGACATTTGCGGCCAGTCTTAATCTCCCAGAATTCCTTGCTGCCCTACTCTGCTGCTAATCCGCTTCCCAAAGTGACTCCCCTCCTGGATTCCAGTGTCTCTCTCCCGGTCGCAGCAGCATTCCCTAGCCGCTTGTCTGGCCTTTCCTGAAATTGCTCCTGTTTTTCCACCTCATCCCGTCTCCCCTGTGTCCCCAGACCTGCTACCAAAGCAGTTGTCGCCTTCTCTATTCTGATGAGAGCGACTTGAGAGGGATTGTGAGAGATAGACCGTGAGTGAGAGATGGAGAGAGGGAGAGAGAGACATGGGGAGGGAGATTGTTCGAACGAGAGAGAGCGAGGGAAAGAAAGGCAGAGGGAATGCCTGAGGGAGAGAGAGTGAGAGAAACGCAGAGGGTGAGACAGAGACACGGAGGGAGGGAGAGTGGCAAGAGAGAAAGAGACAGAGTCTGAGAGGGAGACAAAGATGTAAAAGCAGATAGAGAGACAAAAGGAGAGGAGAGAGGGAGACAGGCAAGATAGAGAGACTGGGAAAGTGAAAGAAGAGAGAGACTGAGGCAGGAACGGTGAGAGACAGCGAGAGATGGTGTGGGACGGTGAGAGACGGTAAAGGACGGTGAAGGATGGTGAGAGAGGGTGAAGGATGGTGAGAGAGGGTGAAGGATGGTGAGGGACAGTGAAGGATGGTGAGGGACGGTGAAGGATGGTGAGGGACGGTGAAGGATGGTGAGGGAGGGTGAAGGATGGTGAGGGACGGTGAAGGACGGTGAGGGACGGTGAAGGACGGTGAGGGACAGTGAGGGATGGTGAGGGAGGGTGAAGGATGGTGAGGGACGGTGAAGGATGGTGAGGGACGGTGAAGGATGGTGAGGGAGGGTGAAGGATGGTGAGGGAGGGTGAAGGATGGTGAGGGACAGTGAAGGATGGTGAGAGACGGTGAAGGATGGTGAAGGACGGTGAAGGATGGTGAGGGACGGTAAAGGATGGTGAGGGATGGTGAAGGATGGTGAGGGAGGGTGAAGGACGGTGAGAGACAGTGAAGGATGGTGAGGGACGGTGAAGGATGGTGAGGGACGGTGAAGGATGGTGAGGGACGGTGAAGGATGGTGTGGGACAGTGAAGGATGGTGAGGGAGGGTGAAGGATGGTGAGGGAGGGTGAAGGATGGTGAGGGACGGTGAAGGATGGTGAGGGACGGTGAAGGATGGTGAGGGACAGTGAAGGATGGTGAGGGACGGTGAAGGATGGTGAGAGAGGGTGAAGGATGGTGAGGGACGGTGAAGGATGGTGAGAGAGGGTGAAGGATGGTGAGAGACGGTGAAGGATGGTGAGGGACGGTGAAGGATGGTGAAAGAGGGTGAAGGATGGTGAGGGACGGTGAAGGATGGTGAGGGACGGTGAAGGATGGTGAGAGACGGTGAAGGATGGTGTGGGACGGTGAAGGATGGTGAGAGAGGGTGAAGGATGGTGAGAGACGGTGAAGGATGGTGAGGGACGGTGAAGGATGGTGAGAGACGGTGAAGGATGGTGAGAGACGGTGAAGGATGGTGAGGGACGGTGAAGGATGGTGAAGGACGGTGAAGGATGGTGAGGGACGGTGAAGGATGGTGTGGGACGGTGAAGGATGGTGAGGGAGGGTGAAGGATGGTGAGAGACGGTGAAGGATGGTGAGAGACGGTGAAGGATGGTGAGGGACGGTGAAGGATGGTGAGGGACAGTGAAGGATGGTGAGGGACGGTGAAGGATGGTGAGGGAGGGTGAAGGATGGTGAGAGACGGTGAAGGATGGTGAGAGAGGGTGAAGGATGGTGAGGGACGGTGAAGGATGGTAAGGGACGGTGAGGGATGGTGAAGGACGGTGAAGGATGGTGAGGGACGGTGAAGGATGGTGAGGGACGGTGAAGGATGGTGAAGGACGGTGAAGGATGGTGAGGGACGGTGAAGGATGGTGAGGGACGGTGAAGGATGGTGAGGGACGGTGAAGGATGGTGAAGGACGGTGAAGGATGGTGAGGGACGGTGAAGGATGGTGAGGGACGGTGAAGGATGGTGAGGGACGGTGAAGGATGGCGAGGGAGGGTGAAGGATGGTGAGGGACGGTGAAGGATGGTGAAGGACGGTGAAGGATGGTGAGGGACGGTGAAGGATGGTGAAGGACGGTGAAAGATGGTGAGGGACGGTGAAGGATGGTGAGGGACAGTGAAGGATGGTGAGGGAGGGTGAAGGATGGTGAGGGAGGGTGAAGGATGGTGAGAGACGGTGAAGGATGGTGAGGGACAGTGAAGGATGGTGAGAGACGGTGAAGGATGGTGAGGGAGGGTGAAGGATGGTGAGGGACGGTGAAGGATGGTGAGGGAGGGTGAAGGATGGTGAGGGAGGGTGAAGGATGGTGAGGGAGGGTGAAGGATGGTGAGGGACGGTGAAGGATGGTGAGGGACGGTGAAGGATGGTGAGAGAAGGTGAAGGATGGTGAGGGACGGTGAGGGACAGTGAAGGATGGTGAGGGACGGTGAAGGATGGTGAGGGAGGGTGAAGGATGGTGAGGGACGGTGAAGGATGGTGAGGGACGGTGAAGGATGGTGAGGGACGGTGAAGGATGGTGAGGGAGGGTGAAGAATGGTGAGGGACGGTGAAGGATGGTGAGGGACGGTGAAGGATGGTGAGGGAGGGTGAAGGATGGTGAGGGAGGGTGAAGGATGGTGAGGGAGGGTGAAGGATGGTGAGGGACGGTGAAGGATGGTGAGGGAGGGTGAAGGATGGTGAGGGACGGTGAAGGATGGTGAGAGACAGTGAAGGATGGTGAGAGACGGTGAAGGATGGTGAGGGACGGTGAAGGATGGTGAGAGAAGGTGAAGGATGGTGAGGGACAGTGAAGGATGGTGAGGGATGGTGAAGGACGGTGAGGGACAGTGAAGGATGGTGAGGGAGGGTGAAGGATGGTGAGGGACGGTGAAGGATGGTGAGGGAGGGTGAAGGATGGTGAGGGACAGTGAAGGATGGTGAGGGACAGTGAAGGATGGTGAGAGACGGTGAAGGATGGTGAGAGATGGTGAAGGATGGTGAGGGAGGGTGAAGGATGGTGAGGGAGTGTGAAGGATGGTGAGAGACGGTGAAGGATGGTGAGGGACGGTGAAGGACGGTGAGGGACAGTGAAGGATGGTGAGGGACAGTGAAGGATGGTGAGAGACGGTGAAGGATGGTGAGAGATGGTGAAGGATGGTGAGGGTGGGTGAAGTATGGTGAGGGAGGGTGAAGGATGGTGAGAGACGGTGAAGGATGGTGAGGGACGGTGAAGGATGGTGAGGGACGGTGAAGGATGGTGAGAGACGGTGAAGGATGGTGAGAGATGGTGAAGGATGGTGAGGGACGGTGAAGGATGGTGAGGGACAGTGAAGGATGGTGAGGGACGGTGAAGGATGGTGAGGGACGGTGAAGGATGGTGAGAGAGGGTGAAGGATGGTGAGAGACGGTGAAGGATGGTGAGGGACAGTGAAGGATGGTGAGGGACGGTGAAGGATGGTGAGGGACGGTGAAGGATGGTGAGAGACGGTGAAGGATGGTGAGAGACAGTGAAGGATGGTGAGGGACAGTGAAGGATGGTGAGGGACGGTGAAGGATGGTGAGGGACGGTGAAGGATGGTGAGAGACGGTGAAGGATGGTGAGGGACGGTGAAGGATGGTGAGGGACGGTGAAGGATGGTGAGGGGTGAGGGACGGTGAAGGCTGGTGAGGGACGGTGAAGGATGGTGAGGGACGGTGAAGGATGGTGAGGGACGGTGAAGGATGGTGAGGGAGGGTGAAGGATGGTGAGGGACGGTGAAGGATGGTGAGGGACGGTGAAGGATGGTGAGGGACGGTGAAGGATGGTGAGAGAGGGTGAAGGATGGTGAGGGACGGTGAAGGATGGTCAGGGACAGTGAAGGATGGTGAGGGACGGTGAAGGATGGTGAGGGACAGTGAAGGATGGTGAGGGAGGGTGAAGGATGGTGAGGGACAGTGAAGGATGGTGAGGGAGGGTGAAGGATGGTGAGGGACAGTGAAGGATGGTGAGGGAGTGTGAAGGATGGTGAGAGACGGTGAAGGATGGTGAGGGAGGGTGAAGGATGGTGAGGGACGGTGAAAGATGGTGAGGGAGGGTGAAGGATGGTGAGGGACAGTGAAGGATGGTGAGGGACGGTGAAGGATGGTGAGGGACAGTGAAGGATGGTGAGGGAGGGTGAAGGATGGTGAGGGACGGTGAAGGATGGTGAGGGAGGGTGAAGGATGGTGAGAGAGGGTGAAGGATGGTGAGGGACAGTGAAGGATGGTGAGGGACGGTGAAGGACGGTGAGGGACAGTGAAGGATGGTGAGGGACGGTGAAGGATGGTGAGGGAGGGTGAAGGATGGTGAGGGACGGTGAAGGATGGTGAGGGACGGTGAAGGATGGTGAGGGACGGTGAAGGATGGTGAGGGAGGGTGAAGGATGGTGAGGGACGGTGAAGGATGGTGAGGGAGGGTGAAGGATGGTGAGGGAGGGTGAAGGATGGTGAGGGAGGGTGAAGGATGGTGAGGGACGGTGAAGGATGGTGAGGGACGAGGATGGTGAGGGAGGGTGAAGGATGGTGAGGGACGGTGAAGGATGGTGAGGGACGGTGAAGGATGGTGAGGGACGGTGAAGGATGGTGTGGGACGGTGAAGGATGGTTAGGGACGGTGAAGGATGGTGAGGGACGGTGAAGGATGGTGAGGGACAGTGAAGGATAGTGAGGGACAGTTACGGAAAGAGAGAGATGAAGAGGGAGAGAGATGGAGAGAGTGAGAGGGAGAGAGTGAGATGGAGAGTGAGAGAGAGAGAGATGGAGAGAGTGAGATGAAGAGAATGTGTGTGTGTGAGAGAGAGAGAGAGATGGAGAGAGTGAGAGGGAGAGAGTGAGATGGAGAGTGAGAGAGAGAGAGAGAGATGGAGAGAGTGAGAGGGAGAGGGAGGGAGGTGGAAAGAACGATGAAGAGGGAGAGAGAAACATGTAGAGAGAAAGATGGAGAGAGAGAGATGGAGAGAGAGAGAGGGAGAGAGTGAGATGGAGATAGTGAGATGAAAAGAGTGAGAGGGTGAGAGAGATGGAGAGAGTGAGAGAGTTGGATAGAGTGAGAGAGAGAGAGAGGGAATGAGAGAGGGAGTGAGGCAGTCAGGTGGAGGATGAGTGTGAGTGAGGCCTGGGATATGAGTTGAGTTGAGGACTTGGGTTTTCCACGTTCAGCACGTTGTGTTTTCTGTTTGCAGCTCCGAGATGTTCCGACATTGGGGGAACACTGAAGCAAATTGATGCAGGAATTGGAATGGTTTTCGGAGTGAACACGACGGGATCCGTTTACACCAGGATCGGAGATTCCTGGGTGAAGGTCCCCGGATCCTTCCGACACGTCACTGTGGGTCCAGCGGGAATCTGGGGGGTTGACCCCTACAAAAAAATCTTCCGGTTTGTTGGAGGATCCTGGATTTCCATTTTCAGTAAGTCAGGAGTGCAACAACAGCTCTCTGAGGAAATTGCATTGCACTAGCGCCACTTACAAGCTCCTCACAGTTCCCGTTTGAAGTGTGGGAAGTGTGAAGGCGGGAAAGGTGTGCACAGCAAAATCCCAGAAGGGGAGGGACTGGAGCAATGGGGAGAGAGGGGGGACTGGGGAAACGGATCGAGGAGGAGGGTGGGGATGGGAGACGGAGGTGGGAAGAGGGAGAGGGGACTGGGACAGTGGGGAGGGGACAGTGGAGAGGGCAGAAGGGAAGGGGGTGTGGGGCTGGGTGAGACGGGGAGAGCGAGAGAGGGAGGGGAGAGGGAGGAGGTGTGAGGGGGGGAAGGGAAGGGGAAAAGGAGACAGGGGGAGGAAGCGAGGGGAAGGGTGAAGGGAGAGGGGAAGGGGATGGGGAGGTGGTTAGATGAGGGAAGGGGGTGGTGCGAGGGAAGGGGGAAGGAGCGGGGGAGGGGTTGGGAGGGGCCGAAGGCAAGGAGAGATGGGGAGGGGAGGAGGATGGTGTGAGGGAAATAGGGAGGAGGAGAGGGGAGAGAGGGATGGGGTGAGGGGTCAAGGCAAAGAAAGAGGAAGAGAGGAGAGGGGAGATGTGAGGGAAAGAGGAGGAGGAGAGGGGAGGAGAAATGGGAGAGAGGGAAGGGGCAGTGAGAGGGTGGAGATGTGGGTGAGGGCCGTGATGGAGAGGGGAGGCTGAGAAGGAAGATATCCAGGGGCGGCTTCCATCGCAGAGATCAGGAGGGAGAGAACGGGAGAGGGGAGAGGGAGAAGGGAGAGGGGAGAGGGGAGAGGGGAGTGGGGAGAGGGAGAGGGGGAGTGGGGAGTGGGAGAGGGGAGAGGGGAGTGGGAGAGGGAGAGGGGAGTGGGAGAGAGGAGTGGGGAGAGGGGAGTGGGAGAGGGGAGAGGGAGTGGAGAGAGGAGTGGGGAGAGGGGAGTGGGAGAGGGGAGAGGGGAGTGGGGGGAGGGGAGAGGGGAGAGGGGAGTGGGCAGAGGGGAGAGGGGAGTGGGGAGTGGGAGAGGGGAGTGGGAGAGGGGAGAGGGAGTGGGAGAGAGGAGTGGGGAGAGGGGAGTGGGAGAGGGGAGAGGGGAGAGGGGAGAGGGGAGAGGGGAGTGGGAGAGGGGAGAGGGGAGTGGGGAGTGGGGAGTGGGGAGTGGGGAGAGGGGAGAGGGGAGAGGGGAGAGGGGAGAGGGGAGTGGGGAGTGGGAGAGGGGAGTGGGAGAGAGGAGTGGGGAGAGGGGAGAGGGAGAGGGGAGAGGGGAGTGGGAGAGGGGAGAGTGGAGTGGGGAGAGGGGAGTGGGGAGTGGGAGAGGGGAGTGGGAGAGAGGAGTGGGGAGAGGGGAGTGGGAGAGGGGAGAGGGGAGTGGGGAGTGGGGAGTGGGGAGAGGGGAGAGGGAGAGGGAGTGGGGAGAGGGGAGAGGGAGAGGGGAGTGGGGAGAGGGGAGAGGGGAGAGGGGAGTGGGGAGAGGGGAGTGGGAGAGGGGAGAGGGGAGAGGGGAGAGGGAGAGGGGAGTGGGAGAGGGGAGAGGGGAGTGGGAGTGGGGAGTGGGGAGAGGGGAGAGGGGAGAGGGGAGAGGGGAGTGGGGAGTGGGAGAGGGGAGTGGGAGAGAGGAGTGGGGAGAGGGGAGTGGGAGAGGGGAGAGGGGAGTGGGGAGTGGGGAGTGGGAGAGGGGAGAGGGAGAGGGAGAGGGGAGTGGGTGAGGGGAGAGGGGAGAGGGGAGTGGGGAGAGGGAGAGGGGAGAGGGGAGTGGGGAGAGGGGAGAGGGGAGAGGGGAGAGGGGAGTGGGGTGTGGGGAGAGGGGAGAGGGGAGAGGGGAGAGGGGAGTGGGAGAGGGGAGAGGGGTGTGGGGAGTGGGGAGTGGGGATAGGGGAGAGGGGAGAGGGGAGAGGGGAGTGGGGAGTGGGAGAGGGGAGTGGGGAGTGGGGGGGTGTGGGGTGTGGGAGTGGGGAGTGGGAGAGGGGTGAGGGGAGTGGGGAGTGGGGAGAGGGGTGTGGGGTGTGGGGAGAGGGGTGTGGGAGTGGGGAGTGGGAGGGGGTGGGGGAGTGGGGAGTGGGGTGAGGGAAAGGGAGGGGTGTGGGGAGAGGAGTGGGGAGAGGGGAGAGGGGAGAGGGGAGTGGGGTGTGGGAGTGGGGGGGGGGAGAGAGGAGTGGGGGGAGGGGAGAGGGGAGAGGGGAGTGGGGAGTGGGTGTGAGGAGTGGGGAGAGGGGAGTGGGAGAGGGGTGGGGGTGAGGGGTGAGGGGTGAGGGGGTGGGGTGTGGGGTGAGGGGAGTGGGGTGGGGGGTGTGGGGTGTGGGGTGGGGGGTGGGGGTGGGGTGGGGGGTGTGGGGTGGGGGGGGTGGGGAGTGGGGGGTGGGGAGGGGGGAGTGGGGAGTGGGGAGTGGGGAGAGGGGAGAGGGGAGAGGGGTGAGGGGACAAGGGAGAGGGGAGAGGGGAGAGGGGAGAGGGGACAAGGGAGAGGGGAGAGGGGAGAGGGGAGTGGGGAGAGAGAGTGAGAGAGAGCGGAGAGTGAGTCGGGATATGGGCCGGGTGCTGGCAGGTGGGACTAGATTGGGTTGGGATATCTGGGTCAGCATGGATGAGGGGGAGAGGGAGAGGGGAGAGGGGAGTGGGGAGAGGGGAGAGGGGGTCAAGGGAGAGGGGAGGGGGAGTGGGGAGAGGGGGAGAGGGGAGAGGGGAGTGGGGAGAGGGGAGAGGGTCAAGGGAGAGGGGAGAGGGGGAGTGGGGAGAGGGGAGAGGGGAGTGGGGAGAGGGGAGAGGGGAGTGGGAGAGGGGAGTGGGGAGAGGGAGAGGGGTCAAGGGAGAGGGAGAGGGGAGTGGGGAGACGGGAGAGGGGAGACGGGAGAGGGGAGAGGGGAGAGGGGAGTGGGGGAGAGGGGAGAGTGGAGAGGGGAGAGGGGAGTCAGGAGAGGGGAGAGGGGAACGGGAGAGGGGAGTGGGGAGTGGGGAGAGGGGAGAGGGGAGACGGGAGAGGGGAGAGTGGAGTGGGGAGAGGGGAGAGGGGAGACAGGAGAGGGTAGAGGGGTGAGGGGAGACGGGAGAGGGGGAGTGGGGGAGAGGGCGAGAGGGGAGTGGGGAGAGGGGAGTGGGGGAGTGGGAGAGGGGAGAGGGGGGGAGAGGAGAGGGGAGTGGGGGGGAGAGGGGAGTGAGGGATTGGGGAGAGGGGAGTGGGGGAGAGGGGATAGGGGAGTGGGGGAGTGGGGAGAGGGGAGTGGGGGGAGAGGAGAGGGGAGTGGGGGGGAGAGGGGAGTGAGGGATTGGGGAGAGGGGAGTGGGGAGAGGGATAGGGGAGTGGGGGAGTGGGGAGAGGGGAGTGGGGGGGAGAGGAGAGGGGAGTGGGGGGGAGAGGGGAGTGAGGGATTGGGGAGAGGGGAGTGGGGGAGAGGGGAGTGGGGGGAGAGGAGAGGGGAGTGGGGGGAGAGGGGAGTGAGGGATTGGGGAGAGGGGAGTGGGGGAGAGGGGAGTGGGGAGAGTGGAGAGGGGAGAGGGGAGTGCAGGAGAGGGGAGTGTGTGAGAGGGGTGAGGGGAGGGGGGAAAGGGGAAAGGGGAGTGGTGGGGGTGTGGCAGTAGACGGTCATTGGAGAGAATGAGGGGAGTGGGAGCGGGGTTGGAGAGGGGGTGGGGAGCAGGAAGGAAAGGGGGTATTAGAGAGAGTGAGTGGAGTGGGGGAGCTTGGAGAGAGGGAATGGAGGGTGGGAGGGGGAGTGGGGCAGGGAATTAGAGAGGGTGAGGTGGTTGGGGGTGGGTGGTTGGAGAGGGAGTGGAGGGGAGGGATATAGGGAGGGAGTTGGGGTTTGTTGGGAAGGTGAAGGAGTGGGGGCAGGTGGTTGGAGGGGGGAATGGAGAGGATGATGGGAATGGAGAGCGTGAGGGGAGTTAGGGTGGGGGTTTGGTGAGGGGCAGGGAGGCCAGAGGAGGGGGGTGTTGGAGAGGGGGAATGGAGAGGGTGAGGCGAGTGCGGCAAGAGGGTGGATAGGGGAGGGGAGGGGAGCGAGCAGGAGTGGGGGGTGAAGTTGGAGAGCGTGAGGGGAGTTGGGGGTGGGAGTTTGGAGAGAGGGATGGGAAAGGGTGAAAGGAGAGGGGGAAGAGGGATTTGGAGGGGGGGAATGGAGAGGGGGAGGGGAGTGGGGAGGGAGTTGGAGGCGGGAGAGGGGTGTTGGAGAGGGGGAATGGGGGGGATGAGGGGAGCGGGAATGGAGTTGTTGGGGGGGGGGGAGGGGTGTTGGAGAGGGGGACAGATGCTGGAACCAGAGGGTGAGTTGACCAAAGTGGGTTGCCATGGTAACTTCGGCCTAGGCTGCCAGGCCTGGAAGTGAAGCCTGCCGGGAGTTTTGGCGGGGCGACTGGGGGAGGGTGTGGGCGGAGACAATTGGATGTTCACTGACCCCGTTATCTCTATCTCTCTCTCTCTCTCTCTCCATTCCCCCCCACCAACCCACCCCAGACGGTGAATTGATGCAGCTCGACGCCGGCGGTGACCAGTTTGTAGCCGGTGTGGACCAGTTTGGGGCCACGTTCTGCATCAATAAGCGAGAGGTGGAGAACGCTGTCGCCAATCGCTCCATCCCCTTCAGCAGCGTGGGCAGTCGGATGCGCTACTACTCCTGTGGGCCCCTGGGCTGCTGGGGGGTGACCCTGGCCAAAGATGTCTACCACCGCCTCAACGTCAAGCCCACCGCCTGCATCGGCACCAGCTGGACCCGCGTCTTCGGAAAGTTCCAGAACATCGAGGTGGGCAGCGACGGCCGGGTCTTCGGGATCAGTGTCACCAAACAGCTCTACATGAGGTAAACCCTGAGTCTGTGGAGGTGGGGGGGGAAGGAGGGGGAAACGTCCCATCAGTACAAACTACGACACGATTAATATTGGGGCCCGCCATTTGTGATTGGGTCAGGTTGAGCGTTTGTGGCAGATGTGGGATGGTGCATCTGATGACGGGGGAGCGATGGTCTTGCTGGTCCGATCATTGGACACCTCACCCAGAGACCCAGGTAATGTCCTGGGGACCTGGGTTCCATTTCCGCCATTGCAGAGGGTCGTTTCGGACAGAGATGAGGAACGTCTTCATCGTCCCAAACAAAAAATCATGGTGACTCAGTGGTTAGCAATGCTGCCTCACAGCGCCAGGGACCCAGGTTCGATTCCAGTCTCAGGTGACTGTCTGTGTGCCTTCAGCAGTGTGTTCTGATTTCCTCCCACAGTTCAAAAGACTATATACATGATAGAACATGACAGTGCAGTACAGGCCCTTCGGCCCTCGATGTTGCGCCAACCTGTCATACCAATCTGAAGCCCATCTAACCTACACTATTCCATGTACGTCCATAGGCTTGTCCAATGACAACTTAAAGTTGGCGAATCTATTACCGTTGCAGGCAAAGCATTCCATACCCTTACTACTCTCTGAGGAAAGAAACTACCTCTGACAAGGTTAGATCTCATGGAATACAGGGAGAACTAGCCATTTGGAGACAGAAACTGGCTCAAAAAAGAAGACAGAGGGTGGGGGTGGAGGGTTGTTTTTCAGACTGGAGGGCTGTGACCAGTGGAGTGCCACAAGGATCGGTGCTGGGCCCTCTACTTTTTGTAATTTACATAAATGATTTGGATGCGAGCACAAGAGGTACAGTTAGTAAGTTTGCAGATGACACCGAAATTGGAGGTGTAGTGGACAGCGAAGAGGGTTACCTCAGATTACAACAGGATCTGGACCAGATGGGCCAATGGGCTGAGAAGTGGCAGATGGAGTTTAATTCAGATAAATGCGAGGTGCTGCATTTTGGGAAAGCAAATCTTAGCAGGACTTAGATACTTAATGGTAAGGTCCTAGGGATTGTTGCTGAACAAAGAGACCTTGGAGTGCAGGTTCATAGCTCCTTGAAAGTGGAGTCACAGGTAGATAGGATAGTGAAGAAGGCGTTTGGTATGCTTTCCTTTATTGGTCAGAGTATTGAGTACAGGAGTTGGGAGGTCATGTTGCAGCTGTACAGGACATTGGTGAGGCCACTGTTGGAATATTGCGTACAATTCTGGTCTCCTTCCTATCGGAAAGATGTTGTGAAACTTGAAAGGGTTCAGAAAAGATTTCCAAGGATGTTGCCAGGGTTGGAGGATCTGAGCTACAGGGAGAGGCTGAACAGGCTGGGGCTGTTTTCCCTGGAGCGTCGGAGGCTGAGGGGTGACCTTATAGAGGTTTATAAAATCATGAGGGGCATGGATAGGGTAAATAGACAAAGTCTTTTCCCTGGGGTGGGGGAGTCCAGAACTAGAGGGCATAGGTTTAGGGTGAGAGGGGAAAGATATAAAAGAGACCTAAGGGGCAACTTTTTCACCCAGAGGGTGGTACGTGTATGGAATGAGCTGCCAGAGGAAGTGGTAGAGGCTGGTACAATGACAACATTTCAGAGGCATTTGGATGGGTATATGAATAGGAAGGGTTTGGAGGGATATGGACCAGGTGCTGGCAGGTGGGACGAGATTGGGTTGGGATATCTGGTTGGCGTGGACTGGTTGGACCGAAGGGTCTGTTTCCATGCTGTACATCTCTATGACTGTACCCTCAGGGCAATTAGGGATGACCCACAAATGCTGGCCCAGCAAGTGACCCCCCTCATCCCGGGAATGAATGAAGGAATGAATTTAAACAAAGATGTGTGGTTCCCTGCTTTGAGAGCAATCAAAACCAGGAAGGCAACCTGTGATATGAATGGGGATAAATTGGGAGAGGGGAGTGTGCAGAGGGACCTGGGTGCACCAGTCGCTGAAGGTAAACGTGCAGGGGCAGCAGGCGCTAAAGCAGGGAAATGGGGTTTTTTTTGGCCTTCAGTGTGGGAGGATGGGAGGATGGGAACAGGGATGTCTTGCTGCAGTTGGACAGGGTGAGACCACCCCCTGGGGTATTGTGTGTGCAGTGTGAGGGGAGGTCTCCGTCTCTGGGGAAGGACTGTTCTGGCGATAGAGGGAGAGCAGCCAGGCTTTCCCAGACTGATCCTCGGGATGGCAGCACTGACGTGCCGAGAGGTACCGGATCCGTTCGGATTATGTTCACTGGGGTTTCAGAGGAACAAGGGGAGGGTCTCAATCTGTGAAACCCGACCAGGGTTAGACAGGGTAAACACAGGAGGGATGTTCCCAGGAGGGCATGAGGCAATGTAAGGGTACAGGATAGGACAGAGATGGGGAGAAATGTCGTTACCCAGGGAGTGGGCAGCCTGTGGAATTATTTGACACCGAACTGACTGGAGGCTAAAACATTGAATGCTCACAGGAAGGAATTAGATTAGCACTCGGGGCTGAACAGGACAGAGAATATGGAGGAAAGGCTGATTGCTTGGATGATCAGCCATGATCATAGGTCAGGGGCTAGGTTCAGAAGGCCAAAAGGCCTACTCCCGCACCTACTTTCGATGTTTCTATTATTGGGAGGGGGGCGGTGGGGGTTGTGCTCGATACAACAGTAATCCTGATAAGATCTCTCTCTCCTCTCACGTTCACCGGCATTGATTCTGAATTTTTAGACCGCCCACGGCCCAGAGGGCATTTAAATGTGAGTCCCATTGCCACCAGTCTGGAGTCACACGCAGGCCTGACTGGGTGAGGATGGCAAATTCCCTTCCCTGGAGCTGAGCACTTGGTGAACCAGATGGATTTCTGTGTTAAACGCGGTAACACGGTCCCCATTAGGTTAGCTTTATAATGTCGCTTTAAACTCAACAACAGCTTCACCATCTGCCATCCTTAGAAATTGAACCCTATACTCCAAATCATTAATCCAACAAAGTAACTGCACAGAGACCAGTACTCGGTCACCAAGTCCCCCTTTATTTACCTGAATCCTGGAATCCCTACAGTGTGGAAACAGGCCCTTCGGCCCAACAAGTCCACACTGACCCTCCAAAGAGTGACCCACCCAGACCCACACCCTACCCTGTTACTCTACATTTACCTCTGACTAGTGCACCTGACCTACACATCTCTGGGACAATTTAGCATGGCCAATCCACCCTAACCCACACATCCCCGGGCACTGTGGGACAATTTAGCATGACCAATCCACCCGAACCTGCACATCCCTGGGCACTATGGGACAATTGCGCATGGCCAATCCACCCTAACCTACACATCCCTGGTCACTATGGGACAATTTAGCATGGCCAATCCACCCTAACCTGCACACCCCTGGGCACTATGGGACAATTTAGCATGGCCAATCCACCCTAACCTACACATCCCTGAGCACTATGGGACAATTTAGCATGGCCAATCCACCCTAACCTACACATCCCTGGGCACTATGGGACAATTTCCCATGGCCAATCCACCCTAACCTACACATCCCTGGGCACTATGGGACAATTTCCCATGGCCAATCCACCCTAACCTACACATCCCTGGTCACTATGGGACAATTTAGCATGGCCAATCCACCCTGACTTGCACATCTTTGGACCGTGGGAAGAAACCAGAGACCCGGAGGAAACCCACACAGTCACGGGGAGAATGTACAAACTCCACACAGACAGTCGCCTGAGGTGGGAATTGAACCTTGGTCCCTGGCGCTGTGAGGTAGCAGTGCTAACCACTGAGCCACCATGCCACCCTTGTGCACAGTACACTGGTGTGGCCAGCCAGCTGGGACTCAATACCCTCAACTGAGGAGATTTGCTATTCTATGGGGTGACACGTTGGCCCAGTGGTTAGCACTGCTGCCTCACAGTGGCAGTGACCTAGGTTCAATTCCTGCCTCGGGTGACTGTCTGTGTGGAGATTGCATGTACTCCCTATGTCTGTGTGGGTTTCCTCCCAAATTCCAACATGTGCAGGTTAGGGTGGATTGGCCATGGGAAATTGTCCCATAGTGCCCAGGGATGTGTAGGTTAGGGTGGATTGGCCATGGGAAATTGTCCCATAGTGCCCAGGGATGTGCAGGTTAGGGTGGATTGGCCATGGGAAATTGTCCCATAGTGCCCAGGGATGTGCAGGTTAGGGTGGATTGGCCATGGGAAATTGTCCCATAGTGCCCAGGGATGTGCAGGTTAGGATGGATTGGCCATGCTAAATTGTCCCATAGTGCCCAGGGATGTGTAGGTTAGTGTGGATTGGCCATGGGAAATTGTCCCATAGTGCCCAGGGATGTGTAGGTTAGGGTGGATTGGCCATGGGAAATTGTCCCATAGTGTCCAGGGATGTGTAGGTTAGGGTGGATTGGCCATGCTAAATTGTCCCATAGTGCCCAGGGATGTGCAGGTTAGGGTGGATTGGCCATGCTAAATTGTCCCATAGTGCCCAGGGATGTGCAGGTTAGGGTGGATTGGCCATGGGAAATTGCCCCATAGTGCCCAGGGATGTACAGGTTAGGGTGGATTGGCCATGGGAAATTGCCCCATAGTGCCCAGGGATGTGTAGGTTAGGGTGGATTGGCCATGGGAAATTGCCCCATAGTGCCCAGGGATGTGTAGGTTAGGGTGGATTGGCCATGCTAAATTGTCCCATAGTGTCCAGGGATGTGTAGGTTAGGGTGGAATGGCCATGCTAAATTGTCCCATAGTGCCCAGGGATGTGTAGGTTAGGGTGGATTGGCCATGCTAAATTGTCCCATAGTGTCCAGGGATGTGTAGGTTAGTGTGGATTGGCCATGGGAAATTGTCCCATAGTGCCCAGGGATGTGTAGGTTAGGGTGGATTGGCCATGGGAAATTGTCCCATAGTGTCCAGGGATGTGTAGGTTAGGGTGGATTGGCCATGGGAAATTGCCCCATAGTGCCCAGGGATGTACAGGTTAGGGTGGATTGGCCATGGGAAATTGCCCCATAGTGCCCAGGGATGTGTAGGTTAGGGTGGATTGGCCATGCTAAATTGTCCCATAGTGTCCAGGGATGTGTAGGTTAGGGTGGATTGGCCATGCTAAATTGTCCCATAGTGCCCAGGGATGTGCAGGTTAGGGTGGATTGGCCATGGGAAATTGTCCCTTCGTGTCCAGGGATGTGTAGGTTAGGGTGGATTGGCCATGGGAAATTGTCCCTTCGTGTCCAGGGATGTGCAGGTTAGGGTGGATTGGCCATGCTAAATTGTCCCATAGTGTCCAGGGAGGTGTGGGTTAGGTGAATTAGTTAGGATAAAATGTAGAGTAATGGGGTAGGGGGGAAAGGATCTGGGTGAGTTACTCTTTGGAGGGTCGGTGTGGACTTGTTGGGCCGAAGGGCCTGTTTCCACCCTGTCGGGATTCTACTTAATGCAATTTTATAATTAAATAAACTTGACTACTCACTCATAGCCTGTGCTATTTCTGACCTAGTCCCGCAAGTGAGATTAGAGATGTTAGACAAAGCAGTCAAGGATCTTTACAGGGTGGTTGGAACAGTTGATAATGCCGAGATGTCCCAGGGGTTTTGCTTGCATTGCAGGGGGGGGTCGCGGTTCGGAGTGCATGTTGGAAATGACTCGAAATTCTCACTGTATCCTTACCTCCTCCTCCTCAGAAAGGGAATCACCGCTGAGAGACCCACAGGCTGGGGTTGGACCAAGATACAGATCGGAAACCTACGGTTCAACCACGCGTCCTGGGATCTGGGGAACCTCTGGCTGGTCAGGAACGACGGGAAAGTGGTGAAATGTTCAACAGAAGACATCGACTGACCGCGACGGTGCCACCTTCGTCTAAAATTGAAGCACCTTCGTGGGTTTGACCTGCTGCACTCCGCGGGAGGGGTCAGCCGTGATGACCCACTTAATCCGATCGCGACAGAATGTTCAACATCCCCCCTTCTCTGGCTGAAAAAAAATAGGACTTGTCGGACTGTCTCGCTGACACTCGATGGGGACTGACTGGGCATCCATCTTTTAGGAATGACTGGAGCTCTCTTTTTTTCTGAAATGATGAAGTCGTCCCCTGCAAACTCAGAAGTTCCAATTCTTTCCTTCCGGGATTTTCCCTTCCCAAGTGTTAGAATCCGACTTTTTCATTTTTAAAACAGGCTAAGAGGGAAATCGAGTGGAGTTTATTTAATTACAAATGTATACAGGCAGTTCTCATGTAAAGCGTGTTTCAGCCAGCGAGGTTCTGCTCTTACAATGAATTAGGGAGTGTTATTTTCGAGAGGGCTTACCTCTCTTTGCAGTAGCACGATTCCAACAGCGACCGTTTTTGCACACGCTGCCCTGTGCATGTTGCGATGTTAGTCAGAGCATGTGAGAGTGATGTCACTATACATGAAGCAGTTTCATTGCAGAAGTTAAACGAATGAACGTTCATTGCTCTCT
The DNA here is from genome assembly GCF_047496795.1 of Chiloscyllium punctatum. Lineage (NCBI taxonomy): Eukaryota > Metazoa > Chordata > Chondrichthyes > Orectolobiformes > Hemiscylliidae > Chiloscyllium > Chiloscyllium punctatum. The sequence continues at coordinate 55,504,779 of NC_092772.1, read as the reverse complement.
CTCTGAGACAAGAATTTTCTTGTATAGTTCCTGTAGAATCCCTGCAGTTCTGTATTACTTTTACACACACCATTTACCTCTCCAACTTATTCTTGGATCTGCATGTCACACAATCTGAACCAACCCCCAAGAAACAGTCAGAAGACAGCCACCTCCAGCCTTCTACTTGTGCAAACCACATCTACACCTCAAGGTGCTGATGATGACTCTCTGTCCCTGCATTAACAATATCTTTTCAACATCATGTGTTAAACTTACTTTCATGTCGTTAATACATATGATTTAAACCTTCATTCAAGCAGTGCTATTGGTGTGGCACAGTAGCTCAGTGGTTAGCACAGCAGCCTCACAGCGCGAGGGACCTGGGTTCGATCCCAGCCTCAGGCCGACTGACTGTGTGGTGTTTGCACGTTCTCCCCGTGTCTGGGTGGGTTTCCTCCCACAGTCACAAAGATGTGCAGGTTAGGGTGGATTGGCCATGCTAAATTGTCCCATAGTGTCCAGGGATGTGCAGGTTAGGGTGGATTGGCCATGCTAAATTGTCCCATAGTGTCCAGGGATGTGCAGGTTAGGGTGGATTGGCCATGCTAAATTGTCCCATAGTGCCCAGGGATGTGTAGGTTAGGGTGGATTGGCCATGCTAAATTGTCCCATAGTGCCCAGGGATGTGTAGGTTAGGGTGGATTGGCCGTGCTAAATTGTCCCATAGTGCCCAGGGATGTGCAGGTTAGGGTGCATTAGTCAGGGGTAAAATGTGCTGTAATTGTGTCGGAGAATGGGTTTGGGTGGGTTACTCCTCGGAGGTTCAGTGTGGACTTGCTGGGCCGATGGGCCTGTTTCCACACTGTAGGGATTCCAGTCTTTGTGTTAGGCATTTTGGGTGATTTGTTTGAGCGATCATGAGTGTTATTTTCTTGCTGGTCTGTCCCTAGCCCCACTTTTCCTGTTACATCTATTAAGCAAGTTTTCACTGGAACCCAACTCCAGCGTTATAATAGAACTACCTGCATTGAACTTGGAAAAACATAACTGTCTCAGAGAGGCTGGGTGTGGGAGGAAGGAGCGTTGGTTGGTGTTATGGAGTAATATGCCTCACTGATGGAATGTGAGGAGAGAAGTTTGGAATTCTTTACCCTCCCAGCGCAGAGGAGAAACAGTAAAGGTGATAACTATTGGGAAAATGGATTAACGGCTCGGTTTAGGAGTGCGGGGGAAGGGCAGAGCAAAGAGGTTGATTAGGAACTGCTTGAGCAGTGGGCTGGCATGGAAACGATGGACCCAATGGCCTCTGACACCCACTGAATGGTTTGTTTCTGCACTGACATAATTGTCTTCACCATCGCAGGCCGCAAGTCGGATTGTGGAAAGCATTTCTTGAAGGAAGTAGGATTCTCTCCAATCCATGTCCCCCCAAGTGACTGACATTCCGGCCCCAGGGAACAGCATCTCCCCCCCCATCAACTCCATCGAAAAGCCCCCGGGATTCTGAACACCCCGATTCAATCTCCCCCCTTAACGTTCCCCGCTCCGACGGGAATTATCCCAAGCTCTCCTAGTCTCTCGCATCATGAGCTGAAGACTCTTATCTCTGGGATGTCCCCAGTAAGTCTGCACTGCACGTTCTCCGTGTTCGACAATAATTAACACGAAGACATTAATTGCCCAGTGATCTGAAGCAAGGTGAATTTGTACATTAATACTCAGCGAAGGCAATGTGTGTCGAAATATTATTGAAGTCACAATAAAACATTGAACAATGGTGCCACCAGGTGTAATAAAGAAATCATTTCATTATTAAATGGACTCAAAATGAATCATCTTTTATTACATTTCAGCAGCATTGGAGCACAGCACGGGGTTAGATACAGAGTAAAGTTCCCTCTAAACTGTCCCCCATCAAACACTCCCAGGACAGGGACAGCACAGGGTTAGATACAGAGTAAAGCTTCCTCTACACTGTCCCCCATCAAACACTCCCAGGACAGGGACAGCACAGGGTTAGATACAGAGTAAAGTTCCCTCTACACTGTCCCCCGTCAAATACTCCCAGGACAGGGACAGCACAGGGTTAGATACAGAGTAAAGCTCCTTCTACACTGTCCCCCATCAAACACTCCCAGGACAGGGACAGCACGGGGATAGGTACAGAGTAAAGTTCCCTCTACACTGTCCCCCATCAATACTCCCAGGACAGGGACAGCACGGGGTTAGATACAGAGTAAAGCTCCCTCTTCACTGTCCCCCATCAAACACTCCCAGGACAGGGACAGCACGGGGTTAGATACAGAGTAAAGCTTCCTCTACACTGTCCCCCGTCAAACACTCCCAGGACAGGGACAACACGTGGTTAGATACAGAGTAAAGTTTCCTCTACACTGTCCGCCGTCAAACACTCCCAGGACAGTGACAGCACGGGGTTAGATACAGAGTAAAGCTCCCTCTACACTGTCCGCCGTCAAACACTCCCAGGACAGGGACAGCACGGGGTTAGATACAGAGTAAAGTTCCCTCTACACTGTCCCCCATCAAATACTCCCAGGACAGGGACAGCACGGGGTTAGATACAGAGTAAAGTTCCCTCTACACTGTCCCCCATCAAATACTCCCAGGACAGGGACAGCATGGGGTTAGATACAGAGTAAAGCTCCCTCTACACTGTCCCCCGTCAAACACTCCCAAGACAGGGACAGCACGGGGTTAGATACAGAGTAAAGCTCCCTCTACACTGTCCCCCGTCAAACACTCCCAAGACAGGGACAGCACGGGGTTAGATACAGAGTAAAGCTCCCTCTATACTGTCCCCCCATCAAACACTCCCAGGACAGGGACAGCACGGGGTGAGATACACAGTAAAGCTCTCTCTACACTGTCCCCCATCAAACACTCCCAGGACAGGGAGTCAGTTTCCATCAACACTGACCCTCCGACAGTGCGGCACTCCCTCAGCACTGACCCTCTGATAGTGCAGCGCTCCCTCAGCACTGCCCCTCCGACATTGCGGCACTCCCTCAGCACTGACCCTCTGACAGTGCCGACTCCCTCAGCACTGCCCCTCCGACAGTGAGGCACTCCCTCAGCACTGACCCTCCGACAGTGCGGCACTCCCTCAGCACTGACCCTCTGACAGTGCGGCACTCCCTCAGCACTGACCCTCCGACAGTGCAGCACTCCCTCAGCACTGACCCTCCGACAGTGCGGCGCTCCCTCAGCACTGACCCTCCGACAGTGCAGCACTCCCTCAGCACTGACCCTCCGACAGTGCGGCACGCCCTCAGCACTGACCCTCTGACAGTGCGGCACTCCCTCAGCACTGACCCTCCGACAGTGCAGCACTCCCTCAGCACTGACCCTCTGACAGTGCCCCACTCCCTCAGCACTGACCCTCTGACAGTGCGGCACTCCCTCAGCACTGACCCTCTGACAGTGCCCCACTCCCTCAGCATTGACCCTCCGACAGTGCGGCACTCCCTCAGCACTGACCCTCCGACAGTGCGGCACTCCCTCAGCACTGACCCTCTGACAGTGCGGCACTCCCTCAGCACTGACCCTCTGACAGTGCGGCACTCCCTCAGCACTGACCCTCCGACACTGCAGCACTCCCTCAGCATTGACCCTCCGACAGTGCGGCACTCCCTCAGCACTGACCCTCCGACAGTGCGGCGCTCCCTCAGCACTGACCCTCCGACAGTGCGGCACTCCCTCAGCACTGACCCTCCGACAGTGCGGCGCTCCCTCAGCACTGACCCTCCGACAGTGCGGCACTCCCTCAGCACTGACCCTCCGACAGTGCGGCACTCCCTCAGCACTGACCCTCCGACAGTGCGGCGCTCCCTCAGTCTGACCCTCTGACAGCGCAGCTCCACCCCTGTGGTATTGCGGTTCTCATGTGAATGCCTTCAATCAGAGTTGAAAACATTCGAGTGTGTGTGATTTGTGCTCTGATGCAGATTTTCCAATGCAATCAGCGTTCATTATTACAGGAAGTCTGCGGTGAATAGTTAATTAGTGTAAGGACCCTTTGATTCCCCGATCATCCTCATGACTTCCTCAGACAGATATCACCAAATCCTGAAACCATGGTTACGGGCCCGTTTCGGCCCCTGCTGACTGGGATATGAAGTCCTGGTCGTTATTTTAATGCCAGGGTCTCTACGTATAAAGGGATGACCTGCCACTATTTCACTGAGTTTGCCTTGCTCCTGCCCTTTTGCCCATTCACTCTGCAAAACTCTTTGAAATATTAGCAGGAGGAGACCCATCGGCCCATCGAGCCTGGTGCCCCATTCCACATGATTGTGGCTGAACCGACATTCCCCACCTCCCCTTTCCCCATGATTCCCCGACTGATCGGAAATCTATCTGAGCCTTAACTATACACAAGGACCCTACCCCCGGCTCTCCGTGGTAAGGGTGTTCCAAAGACCCACCCACCCTCAGAGAGAGGGGATTCCTCCCCATCTCCGTCTGAAATTGGTGCCCCTTTATTCAGAGACGGTGCCCCCTGGGTCCTAGCCTCTCCTATGGGGGGGGGGGGGGGAAACGGGGGGGGAAACGGGGGGGGGGGGGAGGGGGGTAACACCCTCTCAGCATTGACCCTGTCCATCCCCCTGTTTGTTCCAGTCAGATCCCCCTCTCATTCTCTCTAAACCCCCAGCGGGTAGAGTCCCAACCTGTTCAGCCTTTGCTCATGAGACTATCCCTCCCTCCCAGTGACCCCCCCCCCCCATCTCTCTGAGCTGCCTCCAATGAAATAATATCTTTCCTTAAATAATGGGACCAAAACCGCTCCCAGGTTTCCGGATGTGGTCTCCCCAACACCTTGTACAGCTGCAGTCGGACTTCCCAACTCTTATATTCCCAACATCCTTGAAATAAGGAACAACATTCCATGAGCCTTCCAAATATTCGGCCCGTCGGGCCTGTTCCGCCACTGAATACGACCAGGTGTGCCCTTGGGCTTCACCCCCCCTCCCCCAACTTTCTCTCCTTCAATCTCCAAGACACTGACAACCTGGCCCATCCCAGTCTGAAGTGTGCTCCGGAACGGGGCAACTCTGAGTGGGAGGGCGGGAGAGAATTCCGAAGATTCCCAGACCTACGAAGGACAGAGCCGGTCTTCATCTCAGTCCTGCCTGTCCGGCCCCTTCATGCTGCAACTGATCTTCCCCCACCTTACCCCCCACATCCCCCCCAGCTGGTGTTGGAGCATCAGAGGGAGGCAGTATCCAATCTGCTGACACCCCCATTCCCCCCCCCTCAGAACCTGTTGTCTCACTGAGATCCCCTCTCTCACTGGTCCAGAGAATTATTAACACCATTGGCTCGGTTTCTCATCACTCGCCAACCAAGGCCAACCAAGGAATCAGCACCTTTCTCTGACCTGAACCTGTCTCCCCCCAAAAGGCAATTCTCCCGACATTTGGAGGAAAGAGCTGGTGAGGTTTCTCTTCCCACGAAGGTCTGGGGACAACCCCGGCAGCGTTTCTGTATCCCAGTCCCACTGACATCGCACTGGCCCTCAGCTTCATTCCCAGTCTGATGTATCCCTTCCACAGGGAGTGGGGCGACACGGGGAGGGGAGAATGTGGGAAATCACTCCCACAGGGAACGGTGGGGGGCAGAAGTCGGAGTCACACCCACAGGGAGGGGGTGGGGAGTGTGGGAGTCACACCCACAGGGAGGGGGGGGAGGGGAATGTGGGAGTCACACCCACAGGGAGGGGGGGGGAGGGGAATGTGGGAGTCACACCCAGAGGGAGGGGGAGGGGAATGTGGGAGTCACACCCACAGGGAGAGGGGGAGGGGAATGTGGGAGTCACACCCACAGGGAGGGGGGGGGAGGGGAATGTGGGAGTCACACCCAGAGGGAGGGGGGAGGGGAATGTGGGAGTCACACCCAGAGGGAGGGGAATGTGGGAGTCACACCCACAGGGAGGGGGGAGGGGGGAATGT